>NW_022436984.1:19140117-19216594 GCF_009761245.1 Sapajus apella
CGGGGTGGCGAGGTGCGGGGTGGCGAGGTGCGGGGTGGCGAGGTGCGAGGTGGCGAGGTGCGGGGTGGCGGGGTGGCCAGGTGCGGGGTGGCGAGGTGCGAGGTGGCGAGGTGCGAGGTGCGGGGTGGCGAGGTGCGAGGTGGCGAGGTGCGAGGTGGTGGGGTGGCCGGGGTGCGGGGTGGCGGGGTGGCGAGGTGCGGGGTGGAGAGGTGCGGGGTGGCGGGGTGGTGAAGTACAGGGTGGCGAGGTGCGGGGTGGCGGGGTGGTGAGGTACAGGGTGGCGAGGTGCGGGGTGGCGAGCTGCGGGGTGGCGAGGTGCGGGGTGGCGAGGTTGGGGTGTTATGTAGGCTGGTCAGCTCTGGCCTCACTGAGAGGGTGAGATTTGAGCAAAGACTTGAAGGAGGTCATGGAGTCAGCCAAGTGGCTGGCCTGAAATGCCCTCTCTCCTCCCTCTCACCATCCCCACACTCAGCCTTCTTTCTACACAGATAAGAGTCTCTCTTCCCCTCAAGGCATGTAATAGGAAGACCTTGGGGCTTCAAGGGCCCTGGATTCCAGGCCTGACTCTGCTGATGACCTCTGTGGCCTCTTTCTGCTCTGCAAGTCATAAGGCCACTCGGGGCCTGCTGACCCCTGCCTTCTCAGAACAATGATTTCACTTGGAGCCTGTGCACATTGCATTCATTGCGTAGCAGTTTCATGGGGTGGTCTTAGCTTCAAGGAAAGCCTCCTGAAGGCTGGGGCCATCCCATACTTTTCATATCTGCCGTATAGCAGGTGGCACCGTGTGGGTTGCGCAGTTGGAGGCTGGGTAATTAAGAAGTGCAATCCAGTGGAAAACATTAAAGTCTGAAATTCAGTTCCATGTCTATAGTTGAGCCTGATTTTATGTAATGCTTGCAATCCTAAAAGACAGTATATGCATCTGTGTCAACAGGGGATTGTCTGTGTTAAGTGGTGTGAGCATTAGAAGTTAGCAAATGCCAGTGAGAGAAGCAGCTTGATGGTGTGACGTGGGAATCAGGCAAACTTGAGGGGAGATAAGGTACCCAGGTCCATGTGTTCTCTGCCTTCCTGGAGCAACAGGACTTTTGGCTTGGGCCTCAGTTGCGTGTGAAGAGAATCCCTGAGCCTGAGTGCAGGGGTGGATTTTGTGATGCGCAGATCCCCCTTGCAGATCTGAAGTACTCGCTCCCCAGCTGCTGGGAGTGCGGGCTGCTGACAGTTGGCAGCTGTGCCCCTCTCCCCTAGGACTATTGCCTCAGCAGATGAGAAGCCCCTTGCTGAGGGCAGCCCACATTGAAAGACTGATTTATTGGAAAGACCCAGCCTCCTCTCCCCAATAGAGACAGTTCTACAAGTCCATCCTTGCTGTAGAGCTCCCCTCTGGATTGGCTAGGACTTTTGTCACTGCTGCATCACAGCCCAGCTTTTCCCTCGGCTCAATCCTGCTTCTATTGCCCCTTCCACCTAGACTGATTCAGAGAACAGTCTTTGGTAAACTTCCTACTTGCTAATCTCCCTCTCAGAGTCACTGGACCAGGCCAGCGTCTGGTGGAAATAGGGGCCTGCGGTGTGGTGAGGTCCCTGGGAGCCCTAGGCACAGGATGTGATTACAGCACCACACGTGGCCCATCACCCCTGCAGGCCGGTTTGCTTCCACGTATGGCAAGGCTGCCCTGCCACAGCTCTCACCACTGGGGGTTTCCATCCTGAGTTAGACCTCGTCCTCTTGATGCAGGCTCTCCTTTGGCTCAGAGTCCTCAGAGACTATCATTTGCATATGAACAAACATCTCGGAACTGTTTAGTTGCAAAAAAGAACAATCAAAGCCACTGTAAGACAGCTTGTAGTACTGTTTGGGGTCAAGACCGCAGACTTGGGGTTTGAATGTTGACTCCTCCATGGATTAGCTTTGGTCACCATAGGCAAGTCATTTGACTTTTCTGTACCCAAGCTTCATCACCTGTAAAATGGTGGCAATGGCAGCATTCACCTTGTAGCGCTGTTTTGCAGAATAAGCAAAGTAGTGCCGAGGTGCCTGGCACTTGCCTGTGTGAGCGTTGGCTCTTAGCAGATCTGTAGGAAGGGAAAGGGGCTCAGGGAGATGGGAAGTGGCAGGAAAGCAAAGTGTTGGAGGAACCAAAGGGAAAGTAACTCTTAGAAGATGAACATTTTGTGCATTTGTCTGAGGTGCTCATGGGAATGAATGAGGAAGGCAAACCGGATCCTCATTCTGGGGAGTGCAGATCCAGGCAGGAGGTAAGGATAAGGGACGCGACCATAAAGGCCAAGACTTTCATTCTTGACTTGTGGAGGGTTGGGGAGGAAGGGAATTAACACTAATTTGACAACCACTACGTGCCAGGCACTGTGCCAAGTCTTTCTGTATATTGTCCCATTTGTTATTTTATTTTTATGTATTTATTTTTTAAATTATTTTTTATTTTGCTTTAGGTTCTGGGGTACATGTGCAGGTCACGCAGGGCTGTTGCATAGGTGCATACATAACCAGGTGGTTTGCTGCCTCTGTTCCCCCTTTATCTATATCCGGCATTTCTCCCCGTGTTATCCCTCCCCACCCTCCCCCCTGCCCCTTTGTCCCTCCCCCAGCCCCCCTCACTACCCCCAGTGTGTGATGCTCCCCTCCCTGTGTCCATGTGTTCTTACTGTTCGGCACCCGCCTATGAGCGAGAACATGCGGTGTTTGATTTTCTGTTCTTCTGTCAGTTTGCTGAGAATGATGATTTCCCCATTCATCCAAATCCCTACAAAGGACACAAACTCATCGTTTTTTATGGCTGCGTGGTATTCCATGGTATATATGTGCCACATTTTCTTTGTCCAGTCTATCACTCATGGTCATTTGGGTTGGTGCCAGGTCTTTGCTATTGTACACAGTGCTGCAATGAACATACATGTGCATGTGTCTTTATAACAGAACGATTTATAGTCCTTTGGGTATATACCCAGTAATGGGATTGCTGTGTCCCATTTATTTCTTACCATCCGCAATACACATTTTCTTTTTCTTTTTCTTTTTTTTGAGACAGAGTCTCACTGTCACCCAGGCTGGAGTGCAGTGGTATGATCTTGGCTCACTGCAACCTCCACCTCCTGGGTTCAAGCAATCCTCCCACCTCAGTCACCCGAGTAGCTGGGATTACAGGTGTGTGCCACCATACAAAGCTAATTTTTGTGTTTTTTTGTAGAGACAGGTTTTCACCATGTTGGCCAGGCTGGTCTTGAACTCCTGGCTTCAAGTGATCCGCTCACCTCTACCTCCCAAAGTTTTGGGATTACAGGCATGAGCCACTGTGGTTGGCTGACATACACATTTTTATTCTTATTTCTGAGAAGGCAAACTGAGGCTGTGAAAGATTAAGTCATTTGCCCAAGGTTAGAGAGCTATTACACTATAGGGGGAGTTGGAAGGCTGGTCTGGGTGACAGCAGGAACCGTGTTCCTGTGACTAGGTCATACCGCCTAAAGCATTTTTCTTCACTACTGTTGTGTACCAGGGCCTGAAGGGCAGTTGCTTACAGAAAAATTAGTCTGTTAGGCAAATCAGACACAGAGAAGCCACCTCCTCCAGGAAGCCTTCCCCAAATTCCCCTGCCCTGGAGTCTACTACTCTCTCTGACTTCTCTGACACTGCTTGCCTCTCCATTGACTTTAAAACTCCTCTCACTTTCTACCATGTGTTGTGGTTCGCTGTGGGACTATCCTCATTGCTCTTACGGTCAAGTTTCTGGAGAACAGGAGAGGCTGAACCTCCTTCCTCTCATTGTCCTGCATGTGGTCCTTCCTGGAGCATCCTCCAGTAGGTGTGAAGAACGTTTTGTGGGAAGAATTTAGGGGTAGGAACAGTAGGCAGTGATGGTAAGTGACTGGATTCTGCAGCTTCAGAGGCCTCAGGAATCCGATGGAGGTAGGATCATTTTGGTTTAGGGTGATCACGGGCGACTTCACTGAGTGTGTAAAGCCCAAATCCCCATCCCGGAAAATGGGAGTGACTGGGGGGCTGGTTGAGCAGAGGGAAGAGGGGCCTCGTCATGCTGAAAAGGAGCTACCGCCGTCGTGAGATGGACAGTCGTCGGTCATTGTGCGTCTGTCTGCCTGCGTGCTGTCAGGCCCCACACCTGGCACTGGCGTCTCCCCTGCAGCATGGGGTTGGGGGCTGGATGGCTCTCTCCAAGGAAGTGTGGTTATGCCAGCCTTGCCAACTTGAGACCAAATGTGTCTCCCACGCAGCTGTCTTCGAAATGAAATCCTGAGGAGGAGGTGGGTGAGCGAGCGAGCAAGCATGAATTACCCCTGGCCCACGTCTTGGCTCGCTTACAGATTCCTCTCATCTTTTGGATAAATCAGGAACTCCCTAACACTCTTCACGGAGTCATCCCTCACTCCCCACCCTGCCTGGAGCGTGGCGGAATCAGGCCTGCCCGTCCTGGAACACACTGTGCTCTTCTTCGGAGCACTCAGACATCCACTACCTGCCCAGCCCTGGTGCGGGCGGGAACAGTGTCCCCATTCACGTGGCAGGAGACCGGAAGTGGGGCTGATTTGCCCACAGCCCAGGGCTCCTCCTCGCAGCTGTCCCGCAGAGGACCTCTCGTCTCCTTTTCTGCCTCTTTCCCAGGTGTCTCTCCTCTGGACTATGATGTGTGGATGTTTTCCAAGCGTCTGCCCTGCCTGGGCCCCCTTCTCCCCTGGAGCCTTAAGACATAGAATGTCAGGGTGGAGTCAGGTCCAATCACGTGCTCTCTGCGTCTCCCCCTTGCTCTGTCCGCAGAGCCTGTCTTGCCCACGGCCCTGCCTCCCCTCCACCTGGGGCCTGAGACTCACCCCCTCTGCTGACTGTGTGCATTTCCAAGTGCTTCTGGGACATCTCAACCTGGACATCGCCCCAAATTCAACAAATCCAGGAATGAATTTACATCCTCCCCCCACCTTAGCACCCTTCCTGCTTCTGCAGCACCTCCATATTACCATCTCCCTGGCTTGAACCCTTTGTCTCGTTCCTCTTCCCTGTGTGCTCAACACCTCCTGGCAGGTCCTGGCAGCCTCCTGTGCCAGCCAGCGTCCTCCTCTCCACAGTCCTGCTGCAGGTGACGCAAACCTTTTGTCTGGGCTCTTGAAGTTTTCTCCTAACTGGCCTCCCTGCTGCCCATCTCTCCTGCCCCTAGCTTCATCCTGTAACTATTATCAGATTTACAGTTTTAATTCTGTTAATTAAAATCATTAATTAACACAGTTTTAATTATGTTATTTTTCGGGGTTCTCTCTTTGCTTTAGAATTAAGCAATGACTTCTTGCATAGCAACTAGAGGCTTTCATGCCATTTACCCAGTCTTTCTGACTTAATTTCTTTACACCTGTAGATAAAGTACACTTCAGCCAGAAGAGTCAATTTGCTGTTTTCTTCTTACGCTGTGTATTTCCTTCCTCTCTGCCTTTGCTCATGCCTTGCCTTCCCCCAAATGCCCTTCCTCCTCTCCTCCACTGTTTGAAATCCCACTGTTTTCAAATCACCTGTCTTCAAGGATGTTTTACTGATTTTCACAACCAGACTTGTTTTTTCTTTCTTTTGGATTGCCTTTATGATAGAGATTATATCTTGTCATTCTTTATATGACCACAGATCTTAGCCTTGGACCTTGTTCTCCATATTGGTTGAGTTGTACTGAATTTGAGCATCTTAGAGGATCAGTATGAGTTTCTACGAGGGCCTAAGGTGTGAATAACTCTGAGATATTTGATTGCCATATGTGGCCTAAGTGTTTTGCTTTTGGCCTTACAGTTATTAGGCATTAAGATACGATAGCTCTTAAAGGTACAGGATTGGAAATCATGTTTCTAGAGACGGGAATAGATAAATGTTAATATCCAGCAGCTATGTAATTTTTACATGGCTTGATCACAGGTGTTATTTTGTGATCTTTGCCACATTTCAAAGTAATAGGTCATTCGTGTATTATTTTGATTAAGCAAATTAAGGGACAGTATTGGTTCATATACCAGTCCAAGGATAGTCCAAAGTGGGATCACAGTACTCACATGATACCATCATATTGCTGTCATTGTCCCTCCAGGCAGCTGTCTTCTGGCTGCTTATATTCTCAGACAAGATCTTCTCAAGTGGTGGCACAAATCGCCACCAGCCTCTCCAGGCTTAAACTGAACTAGTAATATTTTAGGCACCTAGATAATGTTATGAGAGGGTATCTTTCCTGGTAGCTTCAGCACAAGTCACTGGGAGGGCCCATCTTTGATCCACTGCTGTGGCCAGGGACACATGGCTGGGTCTGGACATCATTGGACAGAGGAGAAAATGATAGGCCTTGGAAAGGCTAAGTGGCTTTTTTAGGATCACACAGAAGACTGAAGTACCTGTTTTGTGACCAAGTGTGTCTCTGTGTGAGCCCATTTTTGAGTTTAGGGGAAGCTCTTGGCCCAGTTGCAAAGGGAACCAATTGTATATTTGGGGCTTCAACTTTCCTTTTTCTGTACCTTTTTACTGCCTGCAGAGGACTCAGCTAATTCTCAGGAGTCGCCTAATGCCCAGTGTCTTAAAATTCTATTTCTTCCCATCCTTTTTAAAAACCTGATGTTAATATAAAAAATACTATGTTAAGTAAAAGAAATCAGACTGAAAAGGCCATATACTGCATGATCCCATGTATGTGGTACTCTGGAAAAGATGAAACTCTAGGGTTAGGAAATAGATCAATGGCTGCCAGGAGCCTGGTGGGGGTACAAGATTGAGTACAAAGGGGCACAGGGAGTTTTTTGAGGCATGGACTGTTTTAAATCTTGATGGTGGTGATGGTTACAAGACTGCATATATTTGTCAAAATCCAAAGAACTCTACACTAAAAAGGGGAAATTTTACAGTATGTCAATTATACTATAATAAAAACAAGAAAAAACCTTAGATCCTCTTCAGGCCTGTGTGACAATGGGATTTGCATCTTAATGAACATCACTGTAGCTTTGAGATACACTATAATTTAATATCAAGAACAAGAAACCACAAAGTATTAGATTCATTCAAGAATAATTGACTGTCAGCCAGGCCTGGTGGCTTGTGCCTATAGTTCCGACTACTTGAGGCTGGGGGAATCCCTTGAGCCCAGGAGTTTAAGACCAGCCTAGGCAACATAATGAGATCCCATCTCAAAAAAAAAAAAAAGGACTGATTCACTGGAAAGTAAACAAGTTGTCCCTGAACTGAGTAAATCAGCAGCCCTTATGCTGCTGCCATTATCTGACTGGAGGAGTGAAGCTGTGCCCCCAGCTCTCCTTCCTTGGGCTCAGTCAGGAGTCCCTAGGGAATGTGGGAATGTGGGATCAAGGCAGAGGGCTCTGGGCAAGATTCAGGAGGAAGCATCATTAGCTCCACTCCAATACTGCTGCAAGAATGATCCTTCTTAGCCAGTTGATAGGTTGGAAGGAGAGTGGAAAAGTCTGGCATTCGGGGTTTAGCATCCTTTCTCCCTTACACTCCTTCCCCCTTACTCCTCCCCTCCCCCACCACCTGACACATTCCTTAGGAGCCACTTGGATTCACCCTTCCCCCTGCCCATTGCAGGCCCTCCTCAAACAGTGCACCCTCAGCTCCAGGAGTCTCCCCAGGGACCTGCCTTTTTAGCCTTTTCCATGCCGGTTTTTATATTCGCCATTCTCTCAGACTCCTCCGTAGTCACTTGTAGCTCATCTCATTACAATCTGAGCGTTTTGCTTTTTCATTCATGTCTGGTTATTCACTTCGAACACTACACTCCCAGATGTTTCCATCTCTCCCTGCCTCATTCTGATTCTACCTGGGTTCATCTCAGACCACAGTTGTTTGAAAGTGCAGCATTACAAGGAGATACTGTATAACATGCAAATTACATAGCGGTTTGTGACGTTTTAGTAGCCTTCTGCTCAGTGAAAGTCTTTACTGACTTGGAGGTAATAAATACTTTCCATTGTAGATTCTGATTTAAAACATCTAATTAAAAATATATCCATAAGATTCAAACAGTTTTATTTTTTCTGAAGTGATCTTTTGGTGAAAAAATAAAAAAAGGTTGCTCACCAGTTGCTAAAATTAAATGAGGAAAGTTCCGTGGTGGAATTGACGCATGTGAATGCTGGTTTCAGCGAGCCCAAATGTGATTACTTCTATCTGTGCTCGTAAATGAGTTTTTAATTATGGAAGCAGTCTTAAGCTGTAGGTAAGATCTGGAACCAGGGTGGACCTTTGTATGTTCAGCAATGAGGGGATATTTTTGATGAGCTGGAATATCCGATTGAACAGCTGTAACAAAGCTTCTGAGAAACATTTCCTCACAGTTGTTTATAGTTTGCTTCCAGCACACCCAGATCTGACACTTTCTGGCTTTAAAGTTGCATGAAACACCCTGTCAGTTGTAGGGAGTAAGACAGGGTCTTGAGCTGACTAGGGACAAATATCGGTGTCTTCTTGGGGCCAGTAGCCACAGAAGAATGGGGCCTGGCAGACAGAGAGCCACGGTTCCTCTGGGAGAAAGCAGCAAGGCCCTGATGGAATGAGGTCTGTTCTCCACCTCTGACATGGTCCCCAGCCAGATTCTACCAATCGGATTGGAGCCGTTGCCAGCTCAGCCTGGCAGATGGGCATGTGCACGTTTTGGGCCTATGCCCAGGCTGGACGGTGTTGCTGACAGGCTGTGGGCTGTGGTCTTGGAAGCGAAGGTTCAGGGGGTGGCGCAATGCTAATACAGCCTGTGCTGGATTATCCAGGAAAGCTGCCAGCGTGACCGCTGGGTGACCAGAGAGGCTCTGCAGGGCTTCTCTGCTCCAGCACGGTCCTCTCAGTGGGCACGTGGAGAGCTACCAGAAGGCCATGGGATGCCCAGGGTCTCACCGTTAAAGAGGACAAAAATCTCCCGTAATGCTTGTTACCTGGTCAGTCTGAGGGCACTTGACTGTGTGTCCTGTGCTGCAGGGAGGTAGAAAGGCAGGCTGGGTTAGATGTGGGCTTTCTGTGTGCTTGCTTCCAGGTGCTCTCCATCTCCTTCTTGGGGATTTCTTGGATACTACACGAAAGGCACAGGCAACAAAAGCAAATAACAAGCGAGACTATGTCAAACTAAAAAGCTTCTGCACAGCAAAGAAAACAATCAACAAAATGAAAAGGAAACCTGCTGAATGGGAGAAAATATTTGCAAATCATATGTCCAATAAGGGTAACTATCCAAAATATATAAGGAATTTATGTAACTCAATAGCAAAAAAACACATAACTCAATTAAAAACTGTGCAAAGGGTGGCTTGGACCTAGAATCGCAGCTACTCTGGAGGCTGAGGCAAGAAGATTGCTTGAGCCCAGGATTTCGAGGCTGTGATGAGCTTTGATTATGCCACTGTACTCCAGCCTGGGTGACAGAGTGAGACCCTATCTCTAAAAAAAAAAAAAAAAAAAAAAAAACTAGGCAAAGGACTTGAATGTACATTTCTTCCAAAGAAGACATACTGCTGGCCAGCAGGTTTATGAAAGGGTGCTCCATGTCACTAATCATCAGAGAAATGTAGATCAAAGCCACAATGAGCTATCGTCTCACACCTGTAAGAACTGGTATTATCAAAAAGTCAAAAAATAACACGTGTTGATGAGGATGTGGAGAAAAAGGAACCCTTTACACTGTTGGTGATGATGTAAGTTGGTACAACTATTATGGAAAACAGCATGGAGGTTCCTTTAAAAATCAGAAATAGAATGACCCTACGATCCAGCAATCCCACTTCTGGGTGTGTATCCAAAGGAAATAAAATCACTGCCTCAGAGAGAAATCTGCACTTCCGCATTCACTGCATCATTATTTACTGTAGCCAAGATATGGAAGCAACCTAAGTGTCTGTTGTCAGATGGAAGGATGTTAAAAATGGAATATTATTCAGCCTTAACGCATAAGCAGATCCTGCCATTTGCAGCAACATGGCTGAACCCTGAGGACATTAGGCTAAATGAAATAAGCCAGTCATAGAAAAAGAAATATTGCATCATCTCATTTATATGTGGAATTAAAACAAGTCAGACTTAGAAACAGACTAGAATGGTGGTTGCCAGGGGCTGGGGAATGAGGGTAATGGGGAGATGTTGGTCAAAGGGCACAAACACTCAGTTTTAACATTAGTAAGTTCTGGAAACGTAATGTACAGCATGGTGACTGCAGTTAATAATATATCGTATTCTTGAAATTTGCTGAGAGAGTAGATCTTAACTATCTTCACCACACTAAAAAGCAGGTGAGATGAATATGATAGTTAGCTTGATTGTGGTAATTACTTCACAACGTGCACATATAGCAAAACATCACGGTGTACACTTTGAATATAAACAATTTTTATTTGTCAGTTATACCTCAATAAAGTTGAAAAAAAAATATATAGCCAGGAGCCACCTGATGGAAGTCTTTCTCCCTTGCTATTTCCCACCCCTCACCGACAGAGGCCCAGGAGCCTTCAAGGCTAGACTTGATGCTTCTTTGCCTTTGAAGTTGCTCCGGAGAAAGGAACCAGGAGGAGCTGATGTAGGAAGTTAGCTCATCCCTTCCCACTGAGCCAACTCTGGTTTATCTTTCAGATCCCGCCCTGCCTGGTCACATCTGTGTACATTTACTTATTCCTCACATCCGTATTGTGGGCGTGGGTATCTTTCTCCCCGACCGCTTCTTTCAAAACCTTGCCCCAAGCAGGAGGTTTTTAAGACTGTGTTTAGTCCAAACACTCTGAGCCAACACATCCACATTAGCAGACTCCACAGAGAACTTGATTCCGGCTCTGGTTCCTACAGATGTTCTGTTGGCTCTTGGGCCCTAGAAATAGGAAACTGGCCTGGCCAGAGATGGTCCAAGCGCCAGCATGACCTCATCCCTGGGCCTGGTGAAGGGCGAACAGACCTGAGTGTACAGGAAGGAGCCTGCCTCCTGGGAGCTAAGTAGATTGTGGGTTTGGCCATTTTTTTTTCAAATAATACATCTAATAAAAATGATATATGGGAGAGAAGTAGAGAGTCCTGGGTTCAAATCCTGGAGCATCACAAGCTGAGTAACTTTGGCTTTCTTGCTTTATGTTTCTGAGCTTAGTGTCCTTGTTTGTCAAATGGGAATAATAACACCAACCCTGTTGTTTGTCATGAGACATAATAGAGACAATATGTGTAACATTCATAGCTCAGGCACAGGAAGCCAGGAAGCTCTCAATCAATGATAGCAATTGTTATTAGGACTATCAAGTAGAGCGTCTGCCAGTATTGCTTTCCAAAAAATTTCCTAGAGAAGGCAGTGTTTTTCTCCCAATTCTGGCCACACATCAGAATCACATGAAGTGACTTTAAAAGTCCAGTTGCCTGGTTTTTCCCTCCCTCCCTTCCTCCTTCCCTCCCTCTCTTTCTTTACAGAGTCTTGTTATGTCACCCAGGCTGGAGTGCAGTGATCTCAGTTCATTGCAACCTTTGCCTCCTGAGTTCAAGCAATTCTCCTTCCTCAGCCTCCTAAATAGCTGGTACCACAGGTGTGCACCACCATGCCCAGCTAATTTTTGTATTTTGAGTAGACACTGGGTTTCACCATGTTGGCCAGGCTGGTCTCAAACTCCTGGCCTCAAATGACCCACCTGCCCCAGCCTCCCAAGGTGCTGGGATTATAGGCGTGAGCCACCGCACCCGGCCATTTGCCTGGTTTTTCTTTCTTTTTTTTCCTTTATTGAGACGGAGTCTTGCTCTGTTGCCAGGAGCCAGGCTGGAGTGGAGTGTGGCGCAATCTCGGCTCACTGCAATCTCCACCTCCCGGGTTCAAGCAATTCTCCTTCCTCAGCCTCCCGAGTAGCTGGGACTACAGGCGCAAACCACCACGCCCAGCTAATTTTTGTATTTTTTAGTAGAGACGGGATTTCACCATGTTGGCCAGGATGGTCTCGATCTCTTGACCTAGTGATCCGCCCGCCTTGGAGTCCCAGAGTGTTGGGATTACAGGCATGAGCCACTGCATTCCGCTTTGCCTGGTTTTTCAATCCTGTTGATTCTGATTTGTGAGTCTCTTGTGGTGCCCTAAAATATGTATTTTTCCAAGTGCTCCAGATGATTTTGATATGTTCTCTGCTTTAACCCAAAGGAATAAACAGCCCTGAGTAAATTTTAGGTAATTGCGTGGGGTGCTGTGGGGAGGCAGGGAGTGAGGGGAGTTTTAAGGTACAAGGAAGGCTGCTTTCTGGGGACTCTGAGATCAATTCCATCTTACAATTGCCCCTATCTGTCATGGGGGTCCTGGAAACCATTCCATTCTGTGTATTCCCCTCCTTCCTGCAGTGACCAAGATGGCGGTGGAGAGTAAGTGCCTGGGGTGGGGGGCGAGGAGGCCCGGGACACAGATGCCTGACAGGCCCACCCCACCGTCCCTGCAGTGCCTCCAGAACTTAGTCACCTTGGGAGCCTTCCTTCCCTGTCTGCTCTGTTGTGCTTCGCTTTCTCATCCCTGTTCTCAACGACGTTTCTTCCCCTCTGCCACCCACATCACTCACTCTGCCCCTGGGAGGCCTGATCTCTACCTGGCTGTCATTCCAGGAAGTTTTCTTGTTGAAACAAAAACACGTGGAGGTTTTGCTTCTCTGCGTTCATGGTCTGCACAGATAACCACCCCCAAATGGAGCTGGGTATGGTATTAAAAACATTATAATCTTCTTTTAATCCCAGTTAGTTTGGCATCTGGTGGCTAATGAGATGCCTGGGATGTGGAGAGTCGGGCCCTGATCAGCCTGCTAAGGGAGACCACCCGTAAGGATAACAGATTTGGACCAGCCCCTGAGAGTGTCCTCGGTGTCTGAACAATGGTGAGTGGGGAAAACAGACAACATCAGGGTTCCAGTTTCTGTATTTCAGTTTGTTCACCACCTGATTTCTTTTCCGCCATATTTGAATTCCTTCTAGCCCTGGGTCACTGCACTAATTTAAATGGATGACCTAAGAGGTCATCATAGGTGGTGTCACAAGCCTGTGGACTTCTACCATTCTAAGACATTTTTTTCTTTTTTGTAAAATAGCTTGTTAATTATCACATGCCCACAAGTGATAGCCCAAAGAAATCAGACCGTGGAACTAAAGGAAATGAGGCAGCAATCCTAAGTATCTCTGTCTCTGCTTTCTGAGTTGTTCCTTCCCCTCCTCTTTCCTGCCCCTTCCCTCCTTCTTTGTTTTGCTTTCTTTCCGTTTTCATTTGTATTTGTAGGGAAAGGTATCAGCTATTTCAGTCCCATAGCTTGAAATGATTCCTATATATTGATAATTATGGAATTTTCACTTCTGTCCAAACCGCTTCTCTAAACCTCAGAGGTATATCCAACTCTCTGGGTATCTAATAGGCTTCTCACACCTCAGATGTCCAAAACCAAAGTCCTGGTTTTCCTTCCCAGATCTGCTTCTTCTGCCATATTTCCGGTCCTCACTGTTGAGGAGGGCACCTGGCACATAGCGGGTGCTCAAAAAATATTTACGGAATGAAGGATAAGAAATGGAAAAGTTTATGACTTCATGCTTGGAGTTGGGAGTGGATCCATTCCCTACTCCAGAGCTGATCAGCTGTGTGTCACCAGATGACTTGCTTACCTCTGCCTGCCTCAGTTTCTACCTGGCTGAAATGTGGCTAGTGCTACTTATTCTTTGTGGTTTGTACCAGGACAAGGTATTATATCCTGCCCCTTGCCAACATTTTCAGTGCCCCGCCTTTCCTGCAGCGTCCCATGGACATTTTACCCAGCTTTCATTCAAGACTGCTTGACACATCTCAATCCTGCCTACCCAAGTGATTCCTCAGCGTGCCTCTTCTCCCCAAGGACACAGACTTCCTCATTGTCTCAGGAACATGTCATTGCATTCCTGCCCTTCAGTCTCCTGTCCTTGTCCCAGGCCTGGACGCCCTCCTTTGTCCCCAAACCCTTCCAGCCTCTTCCTACCTTTCAAGCCTCAGTCCCCGGTGCCTCTGCAGTGTCCCACCACTGTGTAGCAGTACTGATGACATGCTTCTCTGATTGCTCCACTACTGAGCCACATTGGATTTTACCCTGCCTCCTTTTGGGTCCGCTCATCTCATTTCCTCACAGATTGTAACCTCTTGAGGCAAAGGCATTTGTTTCTCATTTCCTTGCATCCCCATAGTACGTAATATGAAACAACTGGGTATTTTTTTTTTTTTTTGCAAATTAAAAAAATTGTGGTAAAATACACATCACATAAAATGTATCATTGTAACCATTGTTAAGTGTATAGTTCAGTGGCTTTAAGTAAGTTTGCATTGTTGTGCATGCAACCTCCAGAACTCTTTTATCTTGCAAATCTGAAGCTCAGTACCTATTAAAGGCTAACTTCTCATTTTCCCCTGCCAATATCCCCTGGAAACCATTCTTCTATTTTCTATGAAGTTCAGTACTCTAGCTACCTCATACAAGTGGGATTATCCAGTATTTGACCTTTTGTGACTGGCTTGTTTTACTTAGCATAATGTCCTCAGGGTTAATCTATGTTGTAGCATATATCAGAACTACCCTCCTTTTTAAAGGCTGAGTAATATTCCATTGTATGGATGTACCACAGTTGGTTTTTGTAATCCATTGATGGATGCTTGGACTGTTTTCCCCTTTTGCCTATTGGATAATGCTGTGATGAATGTGGGTGTACAACTATCTCTTTGAGATCTTGCTTCAGTTCTTTTGGGTACACACTAGAAGCAGAATGGTTAGGTTATATAGTAATTCTATTTTAATTTTTTAAGAAACTCTCTTACTGTTTTTCATAGCAGCTGCACCATTTTGCATTCCCACCAATAATGCACAAGGGCTCTGATTTCTCCACATCCTCACCAGCGCTTAGTCTTTTTTTTTTCTTTTTGGGTAGTAACCACCATTTTCATTTCTCTAATGAGCAACATTGAGCATCTTTTCATGTGCTTACTGGCCACTTGTATATCTTCTTTGGAGAAATGTCTGTTCAAGTCCTTTGCCCATACTTACGTCAGCTTTTGTTATTGTTATTAAGTTATAGGGGTTCTTTATATATTCTAGATATTAACTCCTTATCAGTGATATGATGTGCAGTAATTAGGCACTTTTGGGAGGGAACACATTGACAATCATTGATTATTATAGGAGTCCACATCGGAAGGCAGGCATTTGAAAGAATTTTTAAAATCCATGGGTATATGCCAGGCATCATCCATACTTGATCTCATGCAAAGCTCACATCCACTCTGCAAGATATGTGGCATCATATTCATTTTGCAGGTGAGAAAATTGAGTCTCAGAGAAGTCAAATAATATACTCAGCGTTCCCCAGCCTAGCAAGAGTGGCAGAAGCAGGATGTGACGCCAAGCCCGTCTGACTCCCCACGTTGCCTCCTGCACCTTCAGGCTTCATGAGAGAGTGCAAGCAAGCTTCACACATGTGTTGCTCATCACTCTTCTTTTCTGGATTTCATTAAAGAAACGCCTGTGCCTGGCAAGCAGGCCGCTGCCAGCATCCCTGACTCTGCAAAATGTGATCCTTCTGCACGTTTGGATCTCGGCTTGACTCAAATACCTCGTGTGCCCTTACCCAGCCTTCGGTGGGACAGCAGATACTCTGGCTTTTTGGATCTCTCATCTCTACTCTCCAGTCTCTAGTTTGGGTCTTCTCAGAGCTGCTCACACACATCAGTCACTTCAGTAGGAAGCTTTGGATAGGCAAGGCTTTGTGTCGGATTCAGGGGGAAGGGATGATGCTCCTGTTGGGAAGGAGTAGCCTGTACAGGTGCTGGACTAGGCGGCAAACTCACCTGAGAGCAAGGAGAGATACTGTGCCTTTAAAAACCAAGGAAACAGTGTAGGGCAGGTGGTCAGGACTTCAAAAACAGAGAAGGAACAGGATTTTTTTTCCCTCAGACCAAGTCTTGCTCCATAGCCCAGGCTGGAGTACAGCGGTGCGATCTTGGCTCTCTGCAACCTCCGCCTCTTGGGTTCAAGCGATTCTCCTGCCTCAGCGTCCTAAGTAGCTGGGATTACAGGCATGTGCCACCATGCCCAGCTAATTTTTGTATTTTTAGTAGAGACGGGGTTTCACCATGTTGACCAGGCTGGTCTAGAACTCTTGCCCTCAAGTGATCTGCTCGCCTTAGCTTCTCAAAGTGCTGGGATTACAAGTGTAAGCCACCGCACCCAGCCCAGGAACAGAATTTTATGGGTTCTTGAATCATCTTACCTGGTCCATCGTGGGTATGTGCTCAGAAAAGCCAATCTGTTTAATATCAGGCTGAGCAAAACCTACTTAGGAAGAATAAATGCTATAAACAAATTCTGTAGTGTAGCCCGCAGCTGAGAGATATGATCTTCAGATCATACATTATTTTAGCTTCTGGGCCTTAGTTTACTTGGGCATTGAATGAACATCACTGGCATGTGGTTTGCAGCTCATGGACGCAGTTCTGCTACAGGACACAGCCCAATCCCTTGGATGGATGAATGTCTGACATGAACTAAGAGAAGTTAATGTAACAGGGCTTCACCAGCCTCCAAGAGGGAATCCACTGTACTAGATCTGAAATGACAATCATACAATGTGGATTGCATGATTTTAAAGTGATAGCACATATAACGAACACTTAATGATAAGCACGTTATGAACAGTATCTCATTTAATTTTTGTAAGAATACTATGAAGTGTAGGTACTACGATTAGTGAGGCAAAGTGAATTCTCCAGAGGTTCACAGCTGGTAGATGATGGAGCCAGACTTGAGCATGGCTCTGCTTGGTTTCTAAAGCCTTTGCTCTCAAATGCTGCACTAAGCCACCTCTTCATTACAGTTGTGACAGGAAGATAGGACATAGGTTGATAAAAGAAAGTCAGTATAAATGCCACCTACGCTGGCTCACACAGAGCATTCTTCCAGAGGTATTAAGAGGAGTCAAGAACTGCATAAAAGGATAAGGCCTTTTTGGGGGAGAACATATATTCTATATTAAAGAAATCCTTACTTGTCTGAAGCCTGTGTTCTTCGTCACGGTTGATTTTTCTAGGCTCTTAAGTACAAATAATGAATAATGTATCATCTTCGGCTCCTTTGTCCCTACACCCAAAGGCTTGGTCTGTCCTGTTAGGGTTTTAAAAAAAATTATGGTGAAGTACATATAACATAAAATACACCGTTAGTGAAAATGTCGCTAATATACATTCCCAGTGTTGTACAACCATCACTATTGTCTGTTGCCACAATATTTTCATCACCCCAAAAGGAAACCCCGTGGTCATTAAGCAGTCACTCTCTGTTCTTCCTCTTCCCAGTCCCTGGGAAACATTATTCTGTCTCTCTCTAAGGATTTTCTGGCTCTGGGTATTTTATGTAGATGGATTAATACAAGATGTGACCTTGCGTGTATCCTGTTAATTCCACAACTCATGGTTCCTCCTTCCCATATTGAAATTTGCAGCCTATTGCCCTGGTGTAGATCTCCCTATTGCCCCAGCATAGGGAGCTGAGTCCCAAGGTGGGTATTGGTTTGGGATCAGAGAGAGAGCACCGGGCAAGTGCCCAGACAAGTTATGTGACTTCTCTGAGCCTGTCAAGGTTGTCAGAAGGATTAAGTGAAATGATGTCAAGTTCCGTGTTTTTGACCTTGGGCGAATTATTTAATACTTCTGTGCCTCAGTTTTCTTCCCACATGAGATGGGAATGTAATCATATCTATATCATGGGTCCTTCTGAGAATTAAATGAGTAGTACATGGAAGCATATCGAACAGGGCCTGGATGGGGGCATTGCCTGGTATGCGTTAGTATTGCATGCTTGGTAAGTGTGTGGTGACATGATTTAGACCAGGCCCCACACTATTCACTAGACCCCTTCCATGGTCTTTCTCCTTCCTGTCTACACTTGCAGCCAGAGTATTGTCGCCAGAGTGTCCCTGATATGCACTCTTCATCTCAAGACCCTTCTGTTAGCTTTATGATTAAGGGCCTCTGCATCTCACTTGCTTTCCTGTCTGGTTTCTCTTCCCATCCTATTCCCCAGGACCCCATTCCCTGCCACCGCTCTGGACCACCTTTGGTTCCCCAAGGCCCCTGGGTCTTTTAGCGTCTGTACCTTTGCTCATACCCTTCCCTCTTTTGGAATGACCTTCTGCTCTCCATCACTGGCAAAGCTATGCTCATGTCTTTCACTCAGTTTTTTCATCTGCCATAATAGTGTGCACATCATAGGGTCGTGCGAGGATTGACTGACATGATATATGACTGAGATGATGCACTATACATAATAATATTAACTGAGATAATAAAGCCTGCATATGTGGGTGCCATCTGGTAATTGCTCAATATATTATCATCACATCATTATATCATTATATTAGGACTATTTGTACATTCCTGGTTTCCTAACTCGGCTGCAGATTCCTTGAGACCAGGCCAATGTCTTGTTAATTTCTGATTCCTACTTATGCCAAGCATAGTGCCCTGCATAAAGTTTCCGTATTGTTTATTTCGTTTCTCAACAGTTCCTTTGTATAACTCTTTTTTCTCTAATCAAGTCAAAAAAACCGGGCCTCTAAAGGAGGGCCTGTGGTTTCTCCTTGTTTCAGATCCTCTGCATCTTTTAGCACCAGGTTGCGCAGACAGAGTATGATTAATACATACCCAATGGATGTCAGAATGTAATTGACTTTTAAAAATGACCCAAGCAACATTCTTGAAAACACAGAAAAGAAAATGAAAATTTCCCATAACCCCACTCCCAGTGCCATTCTAACTCCATCCTCCAAAGCTAACCACTATTAGCCTGAAAACAAGTGAACATCACGTAGATAACTGAAATGTGTTGAATAGTTGTTAAGTGCTAAATAGTCATCTGATTTCATTCATATTTAATTTTATTCCTGCTTTGAAGCAGATGTTGTTGTTATCCCCATTTTATAGAACAGGAAACTGAGACACAAAGAAGTTAATTTGTTCAAAGCCACAAGGCTTTTAAGTAGAGGAGTTGAGTTTTAAACTCAAGCAATCCGGCTTCAGGGTCTGTCCTGCACTGCCTGCCTTCTTCCCTCCCACATTCACTGAGATATCACCCTCCTTCCCCTTCTCTCTGTTTCTTAGAACAAATTCAGCACTGGGACTCAGAGAAGCTGGCTTTTCTTTCTTCTGTGCATTCACTGTGTATGAAGTTAGGATGATCCATTTCACCTCTCTGAGCCTGTTTCCTCATCTATAAATTTGAGAGCTGGTTTCGGTGATCTCCCTTGCTCAGCCAGAATGTTCTGTGATTTCATGAATTAGACACTGAAGCAAGGACTTGCTTTTCAACCATATGCTTCCCTCCTCTCATCTCCTGCACCTGCAGGCGTATCATCTTTTGTGCCATGCAGGCAGGCAGTCAGGTCACCCTGACCTAGGTACTTCCCTCCACCTCAGTCAGTGTGCCTGGAGAAGCTGCCAGCCAGCCACAGCCAGAGAAAGAGTAGTCCATGGAGTTTGCTGAGTACTGGGACTTAGTGGGTTATATAAGTCTTTTACGACCCATTTTAATAGAGTTTGCATCCTTTGAACTACAGATGGGGCGCCGGCTGTTAATGGGGCTTTCTGGAGCATAGACTTAGGAGGAGGGTCCTCACGGTTTATGGAGCTTTCCTGCAGCACACACATTTCGTGGAGGCTGGGTTGTTTTGTTTCTTCTCCCCATCAACTTTCCTGGTCAGGACACAGGGTGTAGGGCAGAGTTTATCTGAGTAGGGTGTATGCACGTATACACATCTGTTGTGTGTTTAACAGCCTCAGGGTAATGGCTGGGTCACCTAGTACTCCAGAGCTGTAAGCCTCAGAACCACCTGAAGCCTAGTTAAAAACACACTAATTCCCCCCACCCTCCTCCCAGCCTTTCTGATTGAGGAGGGCTTGAGCAGCACCTGGGCCTGACAACGTGCGCTTCTAACAAGTGCCCAGGTGATGCTGCACCTGCTGGGCCAGGAGCCACACTTCGACAACCACTGTGCCAGAGAAATTTTTCAGAGAACTTGACGTCTTTTTAAGTACTAGACTGAAACTAAACTAAAACATTTCTGTGTGTGTTTTTAGGTAAAAAAGCAATCTTGTGTCTTCTTGATCCATAGTCGTAATTATGACCATTCATTATTGTGGTCAGCTGTAATTCCAGGGTGTGCTGAGCTCCCCCCCGAGGCTGACCCAGGTTGTTTGAGTTGTTGGTTTGCATTCTGTGTCTGCAGACTGGCTGCTGTGCCGGTAGCATTCTTCTCTTCTTGGAGCTTTTTTTTAAAAAAAAGCCCTTTCTTATTAAAATATGTTCACACCTATAAAAACAGAGAGAATAGTATGAACAACTCCCATGTCTCCATCATCTAGATTTTTAACATTTTTCCTTCATCTTTTTCTTGCAGAAGTATTCCAAAGCCAATCCCAGACATCCTAACCTTCCCCTCCCAAATATTTCTGACTACATCTCCACAAAAATAAAGACATTTCCTTGCATAACCACAAAACCATGATCACAACAAATCCAGCAATGATTCCTAAGTATCATCTAATACCCAGACCATATTCAGATTTCCCTAGTTGTTCAAAAAGGTCTTTCCAGTTGAATGAGGAGACGAACAAGGCCTACATTCACATTGCCTTTGATTGCCAGCTACCTTTCCCTTGGAATTTGCTTTTGTGGGCGTGGGGGATCTGCAGTCAGCTGGGGCTAGATAGTTGCAGCGGGAGATCCAGAGCTGTTGAAATGCATCTGAAGCGGGGAGAGCAGGTTTGAGGTAGGGTCTGTGAGGTAGGGTCTGCAGTACTGATTGCGGGGCCTGGAGACAGCTCTGTGCTGCTGAGATGCGTCCCTGTTATTCTACTTTCTTTGATCTGAAGAGGCAAGGAGGCGGGGCATGTGACTTCCAGATCAGTGAGTGCTTTCATGTGTGCATATGTAACTGTTAGAATATGTTTATGGAACAGATATGTTACCTGGGGTAAGAAAAGGAGTTCTTGACCCTGAAGACTCTTGGCTGTGGCTGTTCTAGAGTGTTTGGGACACGTGCTTTATTTATTCTCCATGGGATTTTCTTTCTCTTTCCATTAATAATCGAGCCTTCATTGCGGCTCTATGGAGGGAAACTCTTCCTTCGCGCTCCAGGCTCTGAGAGCTCCCCACACACCTAGTCCACTTGGGTGGCCTGGTTTCCTGCCAGAAGTATGAGAAACATTGATGTGCTGTGCCCACCCCCTTGAGGCCCTGCCCCTGGGCTCATCCCTCATGTAGGTGTTTTGAACATGTTACAGGCTTCTAATTTAGCTTCCCTGTCCAAATGAAAGGTCCCTCGCTGCAATTTAAATGCCATGATGTACCTATGACTGGGGCTGACGTGCATTGGAAAGCAAAGGCGTCCTGCGTCACACAGCATCAGCTGGATCGCCATATGGACCACAATGCGGTGCTAGGCGAGGCTGCCAGCATCACTCTGGCTAAGGAGTGAGGTGCAAGGCTGCTGGGAGGGAAGGACTTTTCTGGACAGAGACCTGCTTGTCAGGGGCTTCAGGCGGCTTCCTAACACTGGTTCAAGGTTGGGGAGTGGCAACACCACGCCGTAGATACCACAGGTAATGTGGCCTGCAAGTAATGTGGCCGGGCCTTGGCAAAGAGTGTGCATTGCTGAATTCCTCATTTCAGCACAGAGCAGGCCTCTCTGCTGCTTCCTGACCCAATGGGGATGGTTCTGATAGTCACCTTTGCACTGCTTTTGTGGCCACTCCATATTGTATAAGGTCGCCAACTACATTGTGTAACAATGGGCTGGTGTTTGGTTCTTACTGTTCTCTGGACTGGAAGATTCTTAGGGGCAGTTGATCATTTTGCTATTTGGAATACAGTGGTACTCAATAAATGTGCAGGAAATACATTTTTGCCACCCAGAAAAGGGAGAGAAGGTGGCTTTGTGGTGAATTCGGTTAAGCATATGATACAAAAATAAATCTGAGTTGGCCACAAGTGTCATAGAAAATGTAACCTGCCCTAGAAATAGTGGTTCATTCTACAGTGACCTTCATTCTACGGTGACTGCTAATGGCTGCCGTTTTGCTGAGAAACGCTTATTGACTTCCTGCTCCTCACATTTTCCTGCCTGGCAAATGCCAAACCTCCACTATATTTAGCTAAAATTTCTTACGGCAGTTACCAGGTCATTTAGAAATATTTCATTTGTAACCGTGTCGTATTCCTGATCTGGACGTTATGTTGTGTGAGGGCAGCAATTCCATTTGATTTCTCTTTTTATCCTCCTTGGCCCCAGCCCTGTGGCTTGTATCTATTATCAGTGACTCAAAACTAGTTGCCCCATGAAATGCAAGGCTACTGGGGTTAGTGAGTCCTAAAGAACTGGCTCAGACAGGGGCTTTCAAGTTCAGAGGAGGGAGAGCTGCTTGGGGCTGGAGTTATCAGAAGAAACTTCCTTAAAGGCAGCTGGAACTGGTTGGCACTCGGAGAACTGGAAAAGGTGGAGGGGAGGAGGCTGGAGAGTAGATTCTGAGTTGGGAAGATCAGAGGAGACTTTGCATCCGCACTGCTGAGTATAATGAGGAGGTGCAGCTAATTCACTGGGAACCACTGGCTTCTGGGCATTTACTGGACACACAATGAACTACCAGCAACTATAGAGGCTGACCGCAGGGAAGGGTGGCTACAGAATTCTTAAAACATGATGCCGACTCCAGTCCTTGGTGAGGCGGATGGGGATGAGTCAGGTTAAGACAGGGATAAACATTTGCTTATCAGATGGAGATCTACCCTATCTTCTAGGATCCTGGACTTTTTCGAAAAAGCACATCTCCAAATACCAGATGATAGGGCAGAGAGGAAGAAGAGGATTAAGGGTATCCTGCTCCCAGACTCTAGGGGTTCTGCTGGAAAGGAAATAGTGGGGTGGATTAGAGAGAATGGGAAAGCGCAAAGCTTCAGATGTAGAAAAGGGTTGATTGTGCAGTCTCTTTGGAAAACATTTTGCAAGTTTCCTAAAAAGTTAAACATAAACAAACCTACCATGTGATCCAGCCATTTCACTCTAGGCCTTAACTCTAGATAAATGAAAGCATTTGTCCATTCCAAGTCTTGTCATGAATGTTCATAGCAGCTCCACTTGCAATAGTCTTAAACTGGAAACAACCCAATCTGTCACGAAGAGAGAATGGATAAACAAATTGTGGTATATCTGTACAGTGGATACTATTTAGTAATAAAAAGGAATGGATGGATTAATCTCAAAATAATTATGCTGAGTGAAAAAAACAGACAATAAGGAATACATATTATATGATTCCATTCATATAACATTTTAGAAAATGCAAGCTAATCTGTAAGATAGGCAGTAAAACAGTAGTTGCCTCTGGATGGAGGTTGTGTGAGAGCGGCAAGAGCAAGAGTTTATTAAACTATAGGAGGAAAATTTGTGGGCTAAAGGATATGTTTATAATCTTGATTATGGTGACGGTTTCACAGGTGTGTATGTGTGCCAAAATTCATCAAGGTTTACTCTTGTTTAAAGAGTGTACAGCTGGGTGCGGTGGCTCACGGCTGTAATCCCAGCACTTTGGGAGGCCAAGGTGGGTGGATCACCTCAGGTCAGGAGTTTGAGACCAGTCTGGCTAACATGGTGAAACCCCGTCTCCACTAAAAATACAAAAACTAGCTGGGCATGGTGGCATGCGCCTATAATCCCAGCTACCCGGAGGCTGAGGTAGGAGAATTGCTTGAACTTGGGAGGCAGAGGTTGCAGTGAGCTGAGATTGTGCCGCTGCACTCCAGCTTGGGAGACAAAGCGAGACTCCATTTCAGAGAAGAAAAAAAAAGAAAATTGTTCAATTGAGGTCAGGTGCGGTGGCTCATGCCTATAATGCTAGCACTTTGGGAGGCCAAGGCGGGTGTATCATCTGAGGTCAGGAGTTCGAGACCAGCCTGCCCAACATGGTAAAACCCTGTTTCTACTCAAAATACAAAAATTAGCCAGGCATGGTAGTGCATGCCTGTAATCCCAGCTACTTGGGAGGCTGAGGCAGGAGAATCGCTTGAATCCGGGAGGTGGAGTTGCAGTGAGTCGGGATTGCGCCACTGCACACCAGCCTGGGCAACACAGCTAGACTCTGGCTCCAAAAAAAGAGTGTTCAATTGATTGTGGGTAAACTATCTAGTAATAAAGCTATTATAAAGAGCTGGGCATCGTAGTTCCTGCCTGTAATCCCAATGCTTTTGGAGGCCAAAGGAGGAGAATTGCTTGAGGTGAAGAGTTTAAAACCAACCTGGGCACATGGTAAAACCCTGCCTCTAAAAAAAATAATAAAATTAGCTGGTTGTGGTGGCAGGCACCTGTAGTCCCAGCTACTTGGAGAGCTGAGGCAGGAGGATTTTTTGATCCCAGGAATTAGAGGTTACAGTGAGCCATGATTACAACACTGCACTCCAACCTGGGTGACAGAGCAAAGTCCTGTCTCTTAAAAAAGAATAATAATAAAATAAAGTAAAAGTGATGATTGAGAGATTCAATGCAGGTCAGTTAAACAAGCCATTAGCCATTATTGCAGACTCCTTACATTCCCATCCCCAAAATGGAATTGATTCATTTCAGTGGAAATGAGAAGAGAAAAAACAGCCTCAGGGTCCTTAGGATGGCAGGGGAGGACCACTATTAAAACTGAACATACATAAGGCAGGTCTTGCCTGGAGGTTGATGCTGGCAAAAACAAAAGGAACTGCCCTTGAGGACTAGTCAAGGGAATCTCTGGGGCAGATGTGGGGTCCAAGTGACTTCACTGACTGAGGACAATGTTAAAGGGTGTGAAGTACGAAATGAGCAAGGTCAAAAGGACAGAATCAACAGGCTGCCTCTGCGAACTAGGGGGGACCAGTACAGAGAAGGCTGAGGGTGCAGGGGCTCCTTTCAGGAACAAAAGACAGATGGACTGAGACAGATCGCCTGGCTATGCATCCTGGCTGCACCACTTCAAAACTGGGCAGCCTTGGCTGGGCGCCATGGCTCACGCCTGTAATCCCAGCACTTTGGGAGGCCGAGGCAGGCGGATCACGAGGTCAAGAGATCGAGACTATCCTGGACAACATGGTGAAACCCCGTCTTTACTACAAATACAAAAGAATTAGCCGGGCATGGTGGTGTATGCCTGTAGTCCCAGCTACTCGGGAGGCTGAGGCAGGAGAATTGCTTGAAACCGGAAAACGGAAGTTGCAGTGAGCCGGGATCGCGCCCCTGCACTCCAGCCTGGCGATAGAGCGAGACTCTGTCCAAAAAAATAAAAACAAAAAACAAACAAAAAAACTGGGCAACCTTTGGCTAAATGACCTAAGGTCTCTGGGCCTCGGTTTTTTCATCTGTAAAGTGGGAATAGTAATACATACCTCATGAGGTTACACTGAACATTAAATGAATTAATGTATGAAAAGTATTTAGAACCATGCCTGGCATATACTAAGTGCTTAATAAATGCTATTGCTACTGTAATTATGATCTACTATTGGGCAGAATCTTGGATGCCAGGATTATTACAAAATAAGGCATAGGTACAGCAGTGAGAAGCATTGAACAAAAGTTTGAGGAATATGCTTTTGGCTTGCGCCTACCTCAGAGCCTTTGCGCTTATTGAGACAACTCTGCCTGGAACACTTTTCCTTGAGATGAACTCCTGCCTCACTCCCTCACATCCTTTGATCTGTGCCCTGTGTTACTCCATCAGAGAGGGCTTTGCTGGCCACTGTATTGAAAATTACAGTCCCTTCCTCCCCTACTACCTAACATGGGTATGTATCTTTATTTGCTTATTTTTCCTTTCTCCCACTAGAATGGAAGCTCTGTAAGCTCTTTAGGAGCAGGGACTTTGTTTTCTATACCACTGTGTCCCCTGAGCCTAGGACAGTGCCTGGAATGTAGTGGATGCTCAATCAATATTTGTTGACTAAATAAAAGATGTATTAGGCTGAGTCTTGGGGGTGAATCACCTAGCGTCTTCCAGCCTCAGCCTCCCGACCTGTAAACTGCAGAGGGTGAGTCCCTGATGGCTTCTTCCAGCCTGAGGGTGACGTGAATTTGTGGGGAGTCAGGTGTGATGTCTTGAACAAGGGAGTGATGTGGTAAAGAGACTGTGGGAGAGTGTCGTCGCTCATGAGGCAGCAGGAGAGCTTCCGTGTCATGCCTCCCCCAGGTTGATTGAATTTACAAAGTGAATTTAGTTATTTATAGGTAATTTTGAAGATGACTTTCCAAACTCTCCCCTCTCCCCACTGGGGCACTGTGCTGTCCCCTGCCCTCCATTGAGAACCCCTGCTCTAGACACATGCAGGGACAGAACTTGCCAGAACAGTCTTGATAAATGACAAATAGGTGGTATGTGGGCTCATGGTTTTACTATGTCGTGAGCTGCTCTGTTCTGAAGGACAGCCAACTCCAGTTTCTGGGCATAAGAGGTGCATTAGGCTGAGGGGACCTGGAGGCTGGAGAGGAGCTGACACGTGTGAGGGGGGAGCCAGCCAGATGGTTCCGATTTATCCGTGTCGGTGTAGGGCTGGAGAAGGAGCTCGGTCCAGGCAGATGCTGCTGCTATGAGGGTTCCTGAGCAGCTCAGCCCTTGGAAGACCGAGCCTCCCTTCTCACACCTGAGCTCCTGCAGGAAGCAAGGGATGCGTGGCTGGGAGATGCCTGTTCCTCACATTTGGCAGTTAGGGCCATCTCATTAGGGGCAGACCTCCACATAGCTATAATCTGAAATGTCAGTTATTATACTCTTTGCTTTAAGTATAGAAGTACCTCGGTTATGATCTCAGGAGTAAGACAGAAATAGCTAGTGAGTGTGGTGAGTAATCTTCTAAAAGCATTCACAGGAATCATCCTCGCCATGGTATTATGTGCTGTTTAAAATCTGAGTAAAAGCTTAGGAGTCCAGCATTTGGAAATGCGGGGAGGGGTGGTGGAATCTCTTGGAGGAATCCTGGCTTGAGTTTCCTCACCGCTTCTCTTCCAGGTGATTGATCATGCCCCTGCTACTCTCAGAGTCTCTAATGTGTGGTTAGAGTTTATCGGGGAGACTGAAGGGCATGAGAGCAGCCCTTGAGCCTTAGCTTAGGGACCAGTTAAAAGGGACAGTACCTATGCAAGCATAGTGCTGCAGGAAAGAGCTGTAACGAGTGCTGGAATTAGTGGAGGGAGAAACCTCTGTGGACTGAGGATATCAGGGAAGGTTACCTGGAAGAGGCAGGCTGAGAAAAGGTGAAGAGATTAGGGGTAGAATGTTTTGCTTTTACCCGGTTCCTGACCTGCCTCCGTCTTCTCCGGATGGAGGCACCTTCTTGGCCAGAAGAAATTGGCCAGTGTGGTTGCTCCAGTTGAGCACTGGATTTGGTTTTGTGCTTCTTGGCAGCCAGGACATAATGAGAACCAGGTGAATGGCATGGCTTTCTTGATTAGAAAGGGGAAAGTCTCCCAACTCCCCAGGGGAGGCAAAATTCTTCCTGGCACATTTTTCTAAAATCATTTTCTCATGCGGGAGTTTACATAAAAGACACAGTGGCATAATAAACATAGGTCCGTCGACAACAAAGCCTTCGTAAGTGTGGAGGATTGAACACCAAGGCGTGACACAAGGAAGGTAATTTGGCCAGTGGCTGAGCTGGCAAGGTCTGGTGATGTGGCTTTCGGGGGCTCTGACAAGATGTAAAATTAACTTAGAATCATTTTCTAGAAGAGTAGACCGAAGACAAGTTCCCGAAGGAGACTTTGCAGTGGACATTCAGAGGGAAAGCTTGCTGTCCTTGCTGAGATGATAGCTGGTGGAAGGATGTGGTCCTCTCCTTCCCCTGGGTTCCCACTCGCCGTCGTATAATTACCCTGTCTGGGTGTCGGATTTGCTGCCCAGTGTCCTGGTGTCCAGAGGCATAAAGGGAAACACGCGTCTGGTTCCAGAGTCCAGAGCTGACCTTGTCTCTTCTACCAGAACCCTTAGTGCACTACTCCCTGGTTTATGTTAACTGAGCACTAAAGCACCTGCTCTTGACCTTGACATGTTCTTAAGGAATTTGAAGTCTAAAAAGGGTGATTTTACTCAGAAAAAAATCCAAAGTACAGAAAGGAGTACATGCCGATAGGTTGGCTTTGCACCAGTTCCTCCTGTCAATAGCTGCCACGTGTTGGGAATTTTCTCTGCCCCAAGCACTTTACCTACAACACTTATGTCGTCTTCACAATGACTTCCAGAAGTATATGCTTTTATTGTCTCCATTTTACAAGAAAGACTGGGCCTTGCAGAGATTTTGATATACTCTCAAGCCGCAGCCTGAGGAAGATTCCAGCTGGCCTCCCTTTTGGGTCTAGTGGATCCAGACTTGGCCCCCAGTCTAATCTCTGGCCTGGATCTCTCCCTGTCCCCTCTCGCACCCTCCTCTTTGGCCACAGTCTTCTGTTCTAAGCTTGCCCTGGGCCTCCTGCAAATTTCTGGCATCTTGTATGAGATAAGCACTTCCCTATCTGATTTCAAAGCTTTCCACTGAGCCCATGCTGCCATATTCTGACCCCTAAGCCACCCCCTTTCTCACCCTTTCTGCTTGGGCAGTGCTGTCTGCATCCCATCAGTCCCTTCCAAGAATCATAAAAGCAGAGTCCAGGTCTCCTTGTTTTTAAAGCCTCCTTACTGTTCAGGACCACCCAGCGAGTTCCTGCTTCTCATCAGGGAGTGACTGCAGATCAGGCATTGATGAAGGGTCCCTCCCAGCCTGGGTTTCCATCCACCCTCACACATGGCTTCCCTTGGTTTGTGTGTACCATAGAGAGTATCTGCTGTACACCACTTCCATTTTATCGTATCAAAAATATTTTTAAAATACATTGAGGTTTTCATTGTCATCAATGGAAGAGGAGGAGAAGGGTGGCATTTTGTCAAGCTCTCTTACTTCTGAAGGATTCGGGACGCTGGCTGCCTTTGGCCGCCAGGATCAGAAAGCATTCGTTTCTATTGGAAGAGATTGTGTATCTGGGGATGTTGCCCAGTGGGTCTCACTATGTTGGGAAAACTGGTGACCAACTGAGTAATACTCAAATTTATGCCAAAATTCCTGCCCTTGTCCCTGTTCAGTCTTCTCTTGCTCTCTGCTAAACTTTGTCACTTGGGAATGGGATGGGATGAGCTGGGTGGCCTCAAGCTCACATTCTTAGAGGCTCTGAGGAAAGTCCCTTTTGGTACACCAAGGCTCTTTTTGATCCTTTGAAGCTTTTGAAGGATATTTTCAATGGATCAACATGGCGTCTTGTGCCTGGCTCTATCTGGAAGGGCTTGTCTGGGAAGGCAAGGAAGATGGTTGTTTAAAAGATACATGGAGAGTGATTCTTTCCAGGCCGCCAGCACATCTAGAGTTGCATGGATAGCTTAATTTCTCCCATCAACATAGTAGCTATTATTTATTGAGTGCTTATTTTATGCCAGGTCCAGTGCTAATGCATTTGCTGATTTAATCTACCCAGGAACCTAACAGATACCTCATAGCCCATTTTATAGATAAGAAAGTATCTTCCTTAGATGGTCTGTCCTTTTTGTGATTTCTGTATAGGACTCTATCTTGAGCTGTGGTATTATTTTTGTTTTGTTTTGTCTTTTAAATTAAGCCTCGGTTGAGCCCTTGTGATGTATATTAAATAAATGCATTTTGGTCATTTAAAAAAAAAAAGTATCAAGCCTAGGATAAAAAACTTCTGTGCTGTTGGGGGCCCTTAGGCTGTGACACCCAGAGCAGTCAAAGAGCAAGCTACAGGTGCTAGGAGAAAGCTGTGCCCCTCGAGGTGTTCTTTCTTTGGCCAGTCTAGATCTTGAACGTGCCTTGCCTTGGGCCTGTGAATGGAAGGGGCATTTCCTCATTAGATAAGAAACTTTTAAGTGAAAAACACAGAGACCTGTCTAGTGGATGATTAAGCCTAAGCTTCTGCTAAAGGGCAGGGGCTGAAATGATTTCATAACATTTTTCATCTTCACCATCTGAACCTACACCTAGTGCTGTACAGCCAAGTGCAGGAATTGTTAAGGCTTTGCTTATGTCCATCTCTCTCCCTTGTCTCAAAAGACCTCCGCCCTCATTGATTTTCCCTCTTCTAGGACGGTTTTCAGCATTTCAGTTCAGCAGTACTCAGTGTAGGGCTGGATTCTGCAATCTCCCTTGGTATAACCTGCCATGCTGCTGCTAGGCCCAGACTCCCTTGGCTATTTTTCGCTGCCCTTCTGCCCAGACTCAGTGAGCCCTACAGTCAGGAAGGACCCAAGGGATCATGTAGTTTAACCCACTTATTTTATCAGTGGGAGAGAGAAGGCCAGCTTTAGGGTCTCTGTCATGACAGAGGGAAAATATACACACCTTGTTAGAAGAATCCCAAGCCGAATCGAACGGATCGGGAGCTTTGTTTGTTATTTGTCTTGGTGGACTTTTTCTTGTATGCCTGCAGTTTCTCCACTTAGAACTGACATCCTTTTATCTAATTAAATTCCCTCCCCGCTCCTCTGCCATCTTGCTCATGTTTTAGGTTGGTTCTGATTTTTAGTATCAACCACAGGATCTCAAAACTAGAAGCATCCTTTGATGTCCTGAACTGTGATCCCTTGGGTTGAGGCCAGTGCATCAGTTACAATACCCCTGGAGTTCTTATTATCAGTGTATCTTAGGAGGAACCAAAAAGAGTCATCCTACAATAAGAATTGTTTTATCGAGTTTCTTAAAGCAAGGCCCACCAGTATGAACATCCGTAGGTGAAAATATTGACCCATTTAAGTGACACTTGTGCAATGCAAGAGGGGTAAAATTCTAGCCCACCTGAGGAAATTCAAACACATGTTTTAAGAGCTTATAAATGAAGGCAGAAGGTTTTAGTTCAAAGAGAGAAATGGTGATGGCTGACACTAAAAGCCGAAATGGAATCTTAATTTAGGACTAATTGATTAAATAGTTAACCTAATTAATCTGCTATTGCAATCAGGGTTCAGTTTTTAGACATGACTCCTGCATGTGAAAGTTAGTATCTGCAGCTCAAATATGTGCAGTGGGATAGGCACAGTCCCAAAACCCAACAGGGACATTCAGCTCTGAGGCTGAATGAAAGAGGAAGGTGACAGCAGGTCTGAACTCCCTATATTTCTTTTTATCCATTTCTTTTATATGATAAATTTGAGGAAAAGTTTATCTGTTCATTTAGTAAGCCCATTTAGAAATCAGCTCAAATTATTACTTCCGTGCTAGAGGCTAGAGGCCGGGGTTCCTATTATTTTTGGAGTGGAAATTGCCATCCATTCTGCTGGAAATGAATTAGACTGTATACACTTTTTAAAAACCATTTAAATCAACATATATTAAAAATATTTCTAACTCCTGTCTTTCCTTTTGCTCTTATGTCTTGAACAATGTTCCTACTTGAATGCCTTGGAGACAGAGGAGTCTCTGGGGTTTCGAAGGTCTCTCCTTGCCATCAAGAGCAGACATGCTGAAGGACATGGACCCCATGTGAACCATAGCCTCCCTCCCCGTGGCTTTGTCCTGGCATATGCCGAAATGCCAGCACCTCACACAGGCCCTGTTTTCAGCAAATCTTCAAGTCTGGATGGAGGCAATGCTTTACCCTTAATATGTTCTTAAGCCATGCATAACTTTAAGCGTGTTTTAACCATGTGGTTCTAATTAATTTTTATTTAATTCTTCAGTGTTTGCTTTAATTTTTTGTAAGAAGCAGCCACATGATGAGTAAGCCTGGAGATTAAGCTTTCTGAAGAGGTTTTCCTGACAACAAAAACAATACATTTATTGAAAGGTGAAACTCATGGTCAAGGCCAATGGAGTGTCCAGGCTGGGTTGTAAGGCGTGAACTGTGGAGAGAGTGCTGAGGAGATGCTTCATTTGGACTCCCTGGTGCCTTGAAGCTGTAGGGTGACCATCTCCATTTGGCCTCGTTCTCAAATTCTACTCCCTCCCTGCAGGGCAGGTGTGCTGTGTGTAGCAATACCTTTTGTGGTTTGTTTGCTTCCAAAGTTCTTCATTCAATACCTCATCTTTCCCTCTGCCGTGCTGTCATTCTTTTTCACTTCTTTCTTGCTGTTCCCCTTTTTCCTTTTCATTTTGGGGAAAGCGTTTATGCAAAGAGGTCAAGTATCTTGGCCAAAGTTCTGATGGCGCTGGAAATAGAACTCTGGACTGTTGACCCCCCACATCCTAGGCCCAAAGATGAGACCACCCGGTGGGATCCTGGGCTGTCTCCAGAGCGGCTTCCCAGAACTTGGCTCTTGGCAGAGTTTGCCTTTTAGAAGACAGAGAATTAATGCACATAAGGGGATTTCCCTTTCTTCCTGCCACCCTCCCTCCTCCTACTTCCAACCAAGAGAAGAGTCTGTCCAAATGTAGGAAAAGGAATTATATTGGGTAACTGTGGGTAGCAGAAAGAACTAAGAACCTTATTGCAATAAACTTGCAAGTCCAGAAGTTGGTTCCAATCTGATCCCCTCCCCCACTTCCAGGCAAAAGGAAAGTTAAAAGAGATACTGGAGATGGGGGAGATTATTTTAGGACTCTGGCAAGCACAGCAGTTCCCTTGCATTGCTGGCAGGTACCCAAGTTTATCTGTGTTTATGGGGATTTGCAGTGTTGATCTGCGGTGGGTGGAAGCGTGCAGGTCCATAGCCTCCATAGTCAATTATGTTTCCTGCTCATCCAAAAACTTCAGACCAAGATAATCAACTGGGGGAAGGAAAAGAGGAGGCTTTTTATTAATCTGAAGGACTTGAACAAAAGTTCTACTACGTTTTTTGGTTCTGGGTGCTGTGCAGACCTCTTGTTAATTCTGAAGGAAGACCTGAGTGAGGCCTAGTACTTTCTCAGTCCAGTAAGAGAGGAAGCCCTGTGGCCACTTGAGGCTTGGTTCCACTCTCTTCTTTTCCCCAGTCTGCAGACCTATGTTGCTTTGGGTTAGATCAGAGAGATTCCTAGAGAATTAATGGAGACACAGAGATAGACAGAGAGAGATGGTTTAGGGAAGCATGATAAACAAACCACAGTGAGACAAAGGAAGAACCTGAGCTGTTTTTAACCAGTAAGAAATCTTTGGCCGGGTTCAATGGCTCACACCTATGATCCCAGCACTTTGGGAGGCTGAGGTGGGTGGATCATCTGAGGCCAGGGGCATTTGAGACCAGCCTGGCCAGCATGGTGAAAACCTCTCTCTACTAAAAATGCAAAAAAAAAAAAAAAAAAAAAAAAAAAAAAGGAAAGGAATCTTCATGGTGGAATTTCAGACCTTAGGATGACCTAATGGACGGGGTACACGTGGGTTAGGATGAAGAGCATATCTTGGGCCTCTTGAATCATGCTTCATAGGTGCCTCATCCACTCACATTCAAATTCCTAATTGTGGGACAAAAGAAAAAATCTTGACTTCCTATGGGCAAATTTGGAAAAATGGCACGGTCAGCTTCTACTTTGGTCTTTGTGTTTGCTTCCCATGGAAATGTACTTTTTCTTTGAAAGGATCTGGGCAAATAATTATCTCAAACATAAGTTGGAGGCAACAGTTTTCTCAAATACCTCTGCTTTTGGAAGGAGGGTGGAGAAGAATTAGCTCAACCCTCTTACTTAATACACTGACGTTCTTTGAAACTCTTTTAAAAAAGGAACAAGAAAGTAAAAAATCTGCACAGCAATGTCTCCTTTTAACCAGCCTCTTAATGGGCAATTTTAAACACTTTCAGAATTTGGAAGAATGTTTATGTCAGAAATGTGTATCATCTCAGCATCTTGGTCATTTTTAAAAGTCTTGGCCTTCCTGCTTCTTCCTCTTGTAAGGGAATTTATGTAGAAAGAGGGTGTGTAATCAACCATGTTCACGTTGCAGAGTTTATGCAGGAAGGCACTGGTTTGGGCTTTGTAATACTGACGGCTTTACACCCAGAAGAATTTTGTAATCTAGCACGCTCAATCTCCAGGGGCATAATTTTTCTCCAATTATTGCCTTGAAGTTTTATTAAGGATCAAAGGAATAGCCTTACAAAGAATGTGCCTTTGCTCTCAGCAGCACTTCTGTGGACTTGCCGCTTTCTCCAGCATGCATGTCCACCTGGAAAGACCGATGTGTTGGATTCCTTATTGGATGGTTTTACTGGAGGAAGACTTAGGGCTTTAGTTTAGGAATTCGAAGACATCTCTTAGGCCACCCTTCACAGTATCACAGGTTTTGCCTCCTAGAGCATTGTAAAGTAGAAACACCAAGGAATAGAAAACATTTGTGGGAATAATGGATCCACGCAAAAATACCTCAAAGAGCAAAATTTGGCTTGGTACCAAGCAGAGGAGTGAAAACTCAAAGTACTGAGCTTCCGGAAGCTTCCTGGAGAGGAGCTATTCCTTGGCAGTGATGCCAGTGCCCTGGTGAGAAGCAAAATTGTTGGCTAGACCTTGTAAGGGGTTACTCAAACCCAGACGCAAGAGATCATGGAGAAAGAAACTCTAAGACGGCCAAGCTTTTTCACTCTCCTCCTCCAGGTGTTTCTCAGCAGGTAGATGTGACCTCTTAGGAAATTTGACCATTTTGGTACTGGAAAGAAATCAAAACAATGAAAGAACCTCGAAAAGCTGTTACATTGCTAAATGTACATTATGGGAATGCTTTTTTCCTCGGCCTTATCCTGGCCTGGCTCTAATTATCTACAGAGACATCTGATTAACTCCAAATGACATGGTCTATTTGTGAAGCTCATGGGGATGGCTTCTGGAAGAAACAGTTCAGGGACCATATCACATTTCATTTGTTGGGTCCCCCTTTGCATGATACTATCCAGTTTGGTTGAGAAATGAAGGACATTTTGTCTTTCCCTTCCCTCTCTTCCTTCTGCAAAAACTTTAGTCACTGATAGTTGGCCAGGGGTCTCAATGGATAGGGGAGAGTTAGGAGGGAACAGTGAGGGCTGGGAGATGATGCTAGGTGTTATTTTCCTTCTCACCCGAGCCTTACCTAAACAATGGACCAGACAGAGAATGGGTGTTAAGCAGTTATGCTGTTTCTCTCTGTTTATCCAAATGCTCTATGTTTTTCATATGCCGGGTGAAGGATAACCCATTTCTGCTGGATGCAGTTGTTCACGCCTGAAATCCCAGCACTTTGGAAGGCTAAGGCAGGCAGACCACGAGGTCAGGAGTTCGAGACCAGTCTGACCAACATGGTAAAATCCTGTCTCTACTACAAATACAAAAATTAGCCAGGACTGGTGGTGTGCACCTGTAATCCCAGCTGCTTGGGAGGCTGAGGCAGGAGAATCACTAGAACCCAGGAGGCTGAGGTTGTAGTAAATAGAGATTGCGCCACTGCACTCCAGCCTGTGCGACAGCTAAACTCCATCTCAAAAAAAAAAAAAAAAAAAGAAGCCCATTTCTACTACTAATTTTCTGTCCTTTCTCTGAATATGTGTAGGAATTACAGTCTTTACCATGCAGCTTAACACACATTTTACATCTATCTATTGGCTACTACTTAATTATATCCAATGTTCTGTCTCCACCTTGCAATAGGCTATTGGGGCCCAGACTTTTTGGACACCTTCGTATCTCCACATTGCCAGGACAGGGCTTAGCCACAGATATTTACTGACCACCTGACAGTTCTGTTACTGACACATTCATCTCTGTTACTGACACATTCATCTCATCAAAATCTGGTTTCAAAGCTTAGCGAATTCTGGGCAATTTTGACAGCAGAGCTGCAGGACAGGATTTCAGTTGTTTGTTGCCATTTATTGGTGAACTGGGCAATCAATCCAAATTAAAAATTCTCCAATCAGGTTAGTTCATTTTTAATCATCTGGAGTCTGGCTGGGTTTGTTCTGTGTGGGAGCCAGTGAGACCCAACTGTTTCATTGACTTCCTTTGTATACTCTTGACGAAAGTCTTTTCATCCTCGCCCACCTCATGCCTTCAAACTGTGAGTCAAGCTGCATTTCATGGAGGTTTTTTTCTCCTTCCTCCCCATGGTTACATCTTAGTTGCCATTTTTTCTTACACCCCTTTTGTTAGGTGTTAGGGCTTCAGTCCTGCTGCTGCCCTTTGGCAGGGCTGGGAGGGGTGTGTGTGTATGTATACACCTGCATCTGTGTGTCTCTGTGTGTGTGTGTGTGTGTGTGTGTGTGTGTGTGTGTGACTTTTTGCATGCACATCTGACTTTGCGTGTGCACTCTTTCACGCACAATCGCTGGTGAGTAGTTTGAGTAACATGGCGTCCAACAAGGATCTTGGGCCTCAGAAAGTGAAAAACTAACCATTTTTCATCCAGAGACTAGTTTATTTCTCACTGACATTAAGTTTGTTTAACCTGTGATACAGAATTGTGAAGGGACTCTATTTCATGAGTTTGTAAGTTATTTTCTTTTCTATGGGTTTTAGCCAGTTTGTCTTTAATGTGAAGTTTGTATTGTGTGCTCACGTATTTTGATATGTTTTGCTTCTTGGGGTCATACTTAGGGTACAGAATCAACCAGATACAGATTAACCAGTGGATGTTTAGACTTTGCGAAGTACATCCTTGTCTCTAAATTCTTAAATTCCAGCACCCTGGATAAAACAGTAGGAGGTGTGGGGAGAGACCCTCCTGAGGACAGATAGGCAGAAACATGTACACGGCGCCAATCTCCCATGGTTCCTTGCTCTTGCCAGCGTGCAACAGACACGTGTGCTCCCTGTACTGTTACTCACAGATGCAGGCCTGGATGTCCAGATGCACACTCGTGCAGCCATCACACAGGATTTGCAGTGCTGCAAGAGCTGGGGTTGTGAAACGCTCTCCTTCTCTGTGCTCATGTCTTTTATCTTCTCTCTTAGGTGGCTCCTGCAGTGGCAGATGCTATTAGAGCAGCATGTTTTCCAGTCCTCTGTCGGACTGCAGTCCTGAGGGACACTGTTCTGCCACCCTCCTGTCTGGGGAGTTGTTCCTCTGCCCTAGGGTCAAATGCAGACCGCTCAGGGACAACCTGGAAATACTATAGGGCAGCATGGGGAAGGTATAAACCATGCTTCCTCTGTCTGGAAACACCACACTGACTGTGGCTTTTTTATTTTAGGGCCACAATGTCGCTCTTCTGTTTCAAAAGGATGCATATTGCCTAAGGTTCTCACATTCACGTAGATTGTAATTTTTGAGATAGGCTGTGAGACACTAGATGTGTGGCGTCCCTTCTGCCACGGGTGTTGCTGGAGCTTGCAGAAGGATGGTTGACTGTTTCCACAGAAGTTTGAACGTTGCTTGAGCGTCTTACCTTCACAGGAGGACCAGGCAGAGCACAGCCATGGTACCACCCCCCAAACCACAAAAACACCCTATGATTTAGGCAAGAGGCGGTTTTGGGCATCTTGACTTCATAGGTGGATGATGAAATTGAGACGATGCCAGCTCTCTAGCCGCACGCTCTCTTGACCTGCAGGTCACCAGTACTGGTCTAGTCCGCAGCAAATTATTTCTTCCTTCCTAAAAACCCAAGCTGCTTCTTGTCATACGGAGACAATGAGATCCTTCACCAAGGGTGAAAAAGACCAACCAAATCAAAACAAACAAGGGCTTTTTTTTTTTTTAACACTTTTTTTAGGAAGTCATTAAAGAATTATTGAGCTGATTAATGTGGGTGGAAAATATTTAAGTTTGGTCATTGTTTAGGCTGGCCAGTTTGATTGTATTAGCGATTCACTTACAAAGCTGCTGTAGTGTTCCTTCCAAGCGTCCTCTCATCCTCGGGGTGACTGATCAGTGGATCCGAGCTCAGTGATGACAAGGGTCCTGCAGTGTTTCGAGGGGCCGTACTGGGAACAGAGAGTGCAGGGGTGGGAAGAGATGGGTCAATGCAGACCTCCCCACCCAGGCTGAGATTCAGTCTTGCCCTCTGTTGGCAAAGATGGTGATGACCTATGGAATTTGGCAGCTGAAGGGGGAAAAAAAGGGATGGGGCTCAGGCAGAAGGCAAAGTGAAAAGGAGCAAGCAGCATCTGTTTCTATAGGGCTCCGAGAGGCTCATGTTAGCAGATCCTTTTTCTGGCAGATGCCGTGAGCAGCCTGCGGAGGAAGAGCCTTTCAGACAGCTAATGACAGGTTCCTTCTCCCTGGCGCGGCCACCTCCCCTCCCCAGCGGGTGGAGATGGGGAACCTGTCCGTCGGTCGGCCTCAGGGTGACCTCTCTCCCGACAGTCCCCTGCACTGGCCCGTCTCCTCTGAGAGCAGGCACAGCACAGCACAGCACACGTTCTGCGGCCCAGGTTTTTTCTCTCCCTGAGAGTTACTCATTGTGACGTGGACTAAATCTTGGCCATCTTCCTCTTCCTCCCCCTTTGTCTTTTCTTAGAACTTCTGTTCCGGTTTTGTTTGTGCTTGCCTAAGATGCAGGGGATGTGGAGTGACTCTATCGGGTGATGTGTGTGTGTGTGTGTGTGTGTGTGTGTGTGTGTGTGTGTGTGATGTATGTGTGTGTGTGTGTGTGTGTGTTAGGTACTGCCCAGCACCAGTGGCAGGCAGGCCGTGCCCTTCCTCTCCAGAACCTTTAGCCCATTTCTGCTCCCCACTATTTCCCTGGGGTCCCAAGTCTTGCAAAGGCTGCTCGGGGCAGGGCAGGTGGAGCTGGAACTGCATGGGTCACTGCAGCTTCCCAGTCGGCATGCTCCATCACTGCCATGAGGCCCAAACCACAGCCCCAACTCTGAACACACACTGCAGACCAGTGAGTATTCTGCAATGAGGGAAGGGCAACCCCTTCTTGTATCATTTCATACTCTCCGTGGCTCTTAGAGACATGATTGTCCCAATTTGACAGCAGGGGAAACCGAGGTCAGAGAGACTGAGTAGATGGTTCAGCCTGGTTAGGTAGGTAGTTTGAGTAGCAGCCAGAATTAGCACCCAGACGTGCTGGTGCCTAATTCTGTGTTTCTTCTTCATAAAGCTGGATAGCAGGGAGACTAAGGTGGAAGGATCCCTTGAGCTCAGGAGTTCAAGACCAGCCCATCTGAAAAAAAGCAAGACCCCATCTCAAAAAAAAAAAAAAAAAAAAAAAAAAAAGCCAGATAGCAAGGAAAAGGTAGGGGGCAAAAGTAAGTAAAGGAGAAAGAGAAACAGCAATGGGAAAGAGAGAAGGGAGGTGGTAGAAGTGAGGAGGGATTTAGGAACCAGGAAGGGACACTCTCCTCTCTGACTCCAAGGGTTACGGTGAGAAAGAAATGCAGTAAACACTGTATATCTACCTCCTAGGTAATGCACATGTTATCAGCTTGCCCTGATAGTCACCGATCACTTTCACTAGTCAGCTGATCATCTCCTGGGCACTCTGCCTGATCCTAGGCTTTTTGGGAACCCTTGAGACTGAGCTTGTGGCCTACACTGGACATCTGTGCTTGGAGAAGTTAAGTGACAGCTGCTTATTGAAGAAGTGCGAGCTGAGTATCTGTCACATGCTCAGCACCACTGAGGATGAAGTTGTGGGTTCTGAGGAACGGGCTCTGCATGGGGAAGGTGGTCAGGGGGTTTATCTTGAGGAGGAAGAGCAGGGGCTGAAGAGGACACAGTGTCTCCTCCATTCTTAGCATGGAAAGGCATGCTACCTGAACCCCGAGACTGTGTGCTGCACCCGTGACACCCTAGTGAGCCCCTGTTTGTCATTGTTGAGGTGTTTAGGCTGACCCGAATGGAGTGGTGGTGGCAGGTGGCTGGGCTGGGTATGACTGGGAAGGCTTTCTGGGAGAGGAGCCCTGTCCTGCCCTGGAAGGCAAGAGTCCTACCTAATAACTTCCTTCTAGCTCCTCTGCCCTTTCCCCTTCAGGATTCCTTAGGCACTAGCTACATAGCCCCTCTGAAGGGGATTTTGAGCAGGACCTCTTAGGGTGGGTGTTAGAAGGTCATAAACTCAAGAAGATCCATGTTGGCTCCTGGGACCCAGAGTCTTCAAACTCTGCTCTCTGATGTCACTGTCCCCAGAAGGGTCACCCAGGCCACAGGAGGATGAGGCCTTTTGGGAGTGATGTCTGAGGAGACCTGGATCCAGGCTTGCTTCTGGCCAGCTGTGTGACGTCAGGTGGAGATGATGATGGCTGAGGAAGGACAGACACTCTTCGTTGTGCTGGGTGCTGAGCATGAGGCAGGCATCAACTCATCTGCTGTTCACAGTAGCTCTGTGAGGGAGGCGCTGTCATCCTCCTTATGCAGACGAGGAAACCAAAGCTTATGGAACTTCTGGGCATCAAGAGGTAGGGTTGGGATTCATACCTGCTCTTGCTGACTCCAAAGGCGATCAGGCCACACTGCCTCCCCAGTGATTATTCCTGGGCCTCCCCTCGCACTCTGTGATTGGGACTTGAATTAACTGACTGTTTGGGAGCATTCTAGAATTCCAGTGAGGGCTGTCCCCAAGTAGGCAAAGGCCTTGGCCTGGGGAAAATTGGTGCTTCCAAAATGGCAGGGAGGAGCAGAGCCAAGATGCAGAGCCCCATTTTCCCCAAAGCAGCCTGGGGGCTGCTTCTTACCTCCTTCCTCTCCTGGCCACCCAGTGTGGCCTGCCCTGCTAGGAGCCCATGAGGTATACCCTGGGGCTCCTGTACCCGGAGCTGCCAGGCCTCAGGGAAGGTGCCCTGGGCAGCTGCCTGATGCTGCCCTCCTTGCGGAGTGGGCCTTCAGCATACACCTTGGTGGAGTGATACTCCTGTTCAGTGCTGTCTGCTGTCATCCTGTGGCTGCTGCTCTCTGCCACATCAGGTTAGAAGTGGAAATTTCCTTCTAGACCCCCGAGTCCTCCCCTCCCCCTCTGCCGCTGCTCATCTTGGGAGACCCACCCTTCGCTGGTAGGACCTCCCTTGGAGAGATGGGGGCTGGAAGAAGCCAGGGACTTAGCATCCTAGGAGTTCCAGGGCGGGGCTTGGCTGGGACACATTGGGCTGCCCACCCCTGAGGTCAAGGCCTGTGACTGGCGAGGCTCCAAGACCTCCTCTCTCTCAGCAGCTGCTTCACAGCCTCGCAGGCGGGAGGCGATCTGACACCAGCCTGGCAGGGCAGCCTCATCTCACCTTCTGCAGCTCCCCATCTTCACGGTGGAGGTGCTCCCTAAATGCGTGTTGAATGGAGTTGTGAACCCAGGACGAGGCAGAGACCCGTCAGAGGCCTGTACAGGCAATATCAGCCCAGCTTCAGAGACTGAATGCCGCTTCTTTCTCTTTTTGCCCAATTCCCTTCCCCGTGTCTCCTGTCTCCTTTGCATCGTGTGAAGCACACCATGCCCTCTTCTCCGCCCATGTGGTTATCTGCCTTGGGGAAAGCTGAGTGCCAGCAGTCGGGCGGCTTTTGGTGTGACCCTACTAAGCAGGCAGTGTGTGGTGTGGGGGTTGCACTGAGAGTGTTGTTCTGAAGTCACAAGCCCAGGGAGACAGACAGGCCATGGTCTCTGAGACCTTTTGACCCTTGCCTTCTGATAGATGAATCAAGCTGATACGCCTGGTCACCCTGACTTTGGCTCTTTCCTAGAGGGACCCACCCAGGCTGCACATCCCCAGGGCCAGCATACCCTTTCCCGAGTGCCTGGGAGCCTCGGCCCTGCTCCTCCCATTCCTGAGTTCGTCTCCAAGTCCAGGGTATCACGGTGACCCGAGGAAGCACAGTGACACGGTCCCAGAGGGTGTGGTGAAGGAAGTTGTTTTTCTTGATGGTAAACAGGATAGTAAAATGACGATAGCAGCGTAGACACTTCTTAGTTATTTACAAGTGGGTTCCTCTGCATTCTGGATGATCTCCCCAAGGTGGGACTGGTTCCCAAAGGGGGCCTTGAGGAAGGAACAAAGACGTATTGAGACTGTATTATGTGTCAGGCATCGTGGCAGGGATTTGATGTAATTGCCTCTCAAGCCCCATCATCCAAGTTTATATCCCATTTGCTCATAAGGAACTAAGGTTCTTGGACTTTATTAAATAAGTTGCTTGTAGTCATTTGATTAAATATCGGCCAGGCGTGGTGGCTCATGCCTGTAATCCTAGCACTTTGGGAGGCCGAGGCGGGTGGATCATGAGGTCAGGAGTTCAAGACCAGCCTGGCCAATATGGTGAAAACCTGTCTCTAAAATACAAAAATTAGCCGGGCGTGGTGGTGCATGTCTGTAGTCCTAGCTGCTCAGGAGGCTGAGGCAGGAAAATCGCTTGAACCCAGGAGGCAGAGGTTGCAGTGAGCCAAGATTGTGCCATTGCACTCCAGCCTGGGAGACAGAGGGAGACTTCTGCTCTGTGAGTATGCCCCGTGTGCATGTACACGCGTGTGTATGTGGAAAGGGCACGTGGGAAGGTGGACTCTACCGCAGTCTGGCCGTCCTCATGCTTCATGCTGTGCTCACAGCATTTGAGGCTCATGAAATTCTCCCACCAGCAAGAGCTTATTCATACTGCCTTTGAATTTCTGGGGCAATATTAAATCAAAGAGCCCCCAAACATTTCCACAGAGTTGTTTTCAACTTATTTTCATACCTCCCTGGAAGATGGAAAGTGGGGGCTGAAACTATTGCACACTAGGAAACTGGGGGCTAAAGAAGAGAATAAATCCAGGATTTGACCCTTGTCTTCATTTCTACTACCCTGGTCAGAGCCTCTTCCATCTCCTACCAGGGAACTTGCAGCCACCTCCTAATTGGTCTCTTGGCTTCCACCCTGGAGCCCTCCCTGCTCTTCAGCCAATGCGATCCTCGGGTTGTTATTTTTCTGCTCACAATCCCACAATGGGCTCTCACCATGGGTGAAAATCCTTATAACAGCCTACAAAGCAGCACATGGTCTATACCTCACCCCTGTTTCTCCGACCTCATTGTGTACTTTTCTCTCCCACCTCCTCCCACTGGCCTCCTTGCATCCCTGAGATTTACTAGGCATCCCCCTGTTGGTGTCCTGGCCATTCCCTCTGCCTGGATCGCTTCGGATCACTGAAACCCCCACTTCAAATCTTTGTTAGAATGTGCCCACAGTAAGGCATGCCCTGAATATGCTACTTAAAACCGCAACGCCCTTCCCCCGTCCTGATCTTACCCCGTGCTGTTTGGTCTTTAGCGCAGAGTATGTACTTACCACATTCTAAAATATCATATAATTTACCTGTGGAGTTGAACAGATTTATAATTCTGCCTTTCCGTAAAATTAATTAGACAATGAATTCTGTGCATAACAGGGTGAATCGAGAAGCTTCTGAGAAAAGACGACCTGATGGACGCCTTCCTTAAACTCTCCTTGGTTTCTGAGCCATCCCTTTGACATTTTTCTTGAGGTCAGGGATCAGACATCATTGCTTGAATCCCCTACGAGTTTCAGCTTTTCTGCTGATACACACTCAGTAGGCGTTGGTGCACTTGAGAGGAACTGAAACTGCCATTGCTCCTGAAGAGAACAAATAACCAGGAACTTGCAGATTAAAGGATGAAGGGAGACTTTTTTAGGGTGTCCTAATAAATGGACCAAACCCAGAATCTCACCCACATGATCTTGCAAGCTTTTGCTCAAGGGACTTTGATCTTAAGCTCAGTGTTTTTCAGTAGGTGGTCTGTGTGCAAACTTATTTGCTTTTAATCAAGACCTGCCTGTGAGAACTATTAATTCAGATGATCTAATCAAAACCACACAGGAGGCTTTAATGATGCTACTCTGCCCCTGCTCCTCCCCCTCCCTCCACCCATGACACTCTGATTCCTTTTCAAGAAGCCCAAATGTGGTTTCAGGGCCTTGGAGAAAACTGCTGGAGGAAGGCCAGCCTCATGGCCTTTTGTCATGTATGCTTCTGTTTCTTCTCTGACCAGAACTCTCTAAGCAAACTCATTCAAAGAGTCCAGAGACCATTCTTTTTTCTGGTCTGTGTATCTTGCCTCAGGGAATGACCCCAGTCTTAATATGAAAGTTAATCATTTTTCCCATATAACTGAAAACCCCTTAGGAGCAGTGTGACCCAGTGAGGAGGGCAGGGCCTCATGACTTGCTGACTGACTGGCTGTGTGGGTCTGGGGCTTGTAACATAAGCACCCAGAACCTCAATTTGCTCATCTGCAAAATGGAGACTGCAATCCACAATTAATAATTCACTTGACAGTTAGAATATGTATTACAAAGCAAAGCATAGGGTGTTACAAGAGCATGAAGCAACGGGACTAACCCCGTTGAAAGGGGCAGAGCGGGAGTGGGAGCTGCCAGGGAAAACTTTCTTGAGAAGGTAAGTCTGAGTTGGGTGTTGACAGAGGGTACGTTTTAAGTAGGCCGAGTCAGCACCTGGGTTCCTCTTCCTTTAAAACTTCATGGACCAGCTTGGTCTCCTGGGGAAATGTGAGAGAAGTGTTCTGGAGAAGCATGGTGGTTTAGAGCCACTGTGGACTTCAGAGCACATTATGTAACCCACCCTGTCTGCCCACACTCTCCTCAGTGTTGTCAATGAAGACAGTGGTGCCCAAGAGCTAATGTGTCTTCTCCAGATCCCTCAGCTGATGAGCAGCAGAACTGGGACTAGAAGACATAGCTACCTTTGTCCCTATTATGTGCCAGACATATGTCTAGCACCCTGCATGCTTGATAATGAATCTGCACTAGCAACTCTATGCAGTATGTATTATTTTTTTATTTTTTATTTTTTAAAGAAGAAAGAAGAAGAAAAAAAAAAGAATGAAGGAGAGGAAGAAAGAGGAAGAGGAAAAGGGAGAGAGAACAGGAGTGTTACTTTATTGCCCAGGCTAGAATGCAGTCTAAAAATGGGTATTGAAAACCTCTTTTATGCCAATAATTGTGCTTATTAATAATGGAGACAGGAAAAAATGAGGGAAGAAAATAACAAACAAGCAGCCAACCAACATTTCATTTAAACCTGTGAGTAGGTGTGATGTGGTACTGATGAGAGTGTATATTTTGTGTATTTGAAATGGAGAGTTCTATAAATGTTAATTAAGTTTACCTGTTCCGGATCTGAGTTCAAGTCCTGGATATCGTTGTTAATTTTCTGTCTCATTGATCTGTCTAATATTGATGTTGAAGTCTCCCACTATTATTGTGTGGGAGTCTAAGTCTCTTTATAAGTCTTATATATCTGGGTATTCCTGTATTGGGTGCGTATAGATTTAGGATCATTAGCTCTTCTTGTTGCATTGATCCTTTTACCATTATGTAATGTCCTTCTTTGCCTCTTTTGATCTTTGTTGATTTAAAGTCTATTTTATCAGAGGTGAGAATTGCAACTCCTGCTTTTTATTTATTTATTTATTTATTTTTGCTCTCCATTTGGTTGGTAAATCTTTCTCCATCCCTGTGTTTTGAGTCTTTATGTACCCTTGCATGTGAGATGGGTCTGGCTGTGTCTTTTGATTGGGGGATTAGTTCAACACAGACACCACACCAAAGGTTCATGAGATGGCACAGAATGTAGGCCCCAGGGACTCGAGGTCATTTTCCAGCATGGGAATACTTGGCGCTGCGACTGTATCACCGGATGAGCAATGCTGTGCAGAGAAAACACAGAGGACCAGAGAGTGGACTTTGGGAGGAGCAAGTCAGCTTATCTCTTGGGCTTCATGTTCCTCATTGGGAGCATTGAGGAAGAGTAAGGGTGGGAGAGGTGGGTTAGCAAATGTTTTCCCAAGTCCCTGGGGGTGGTGGGTGGGGTTTAAGCCTGTTGCTGATGGCTTTGCCACCAGGTGGCAAAGTTCAGACTTTGTCTAGAAGTGGGGAACCGTGAGAGGTTTTGAGCAGTGGGACATGAAGAAGAAAATATTGCTTTGGGAAGCTGGATCCCAGGCTTTTATCTTTCAGTTTTGTTTCTCTGGAGACCGATATCCCAAGAGAACATGCCTGGCTGCTTAGATCCATGGAGTTTGTGCTCTGGGAGACCCTGACAGTCATCATTTTGACTGATCACATTAATGCTACTTTTCAAGTGTGAAAGGTTGAGTCAAGGTTTGGACTTCTGGCAGGTTCTCGCCTCTAGCTGGTGTTTCCCTCTTTAACATGGTTCCACTACTTTCACTTAGCGTCCCTACTCCACCTACATCGTCTCCTCTACACAGACCCCAAGGGCTTCTCAGTGGGGTTTCATCCTTGGTTCTAGCGGATGTTCCTCTAAGTCGGTGCATTTTCTCAAGCCAACATCTATTCCACTAGCATGAGGAAATTAATAGAGAAACTTCCTCCTTTGTATCGTCAATTTCAGATGATGTAGGTTTCCATCGGATGGCCCACCCCTCTATTTGCATAACAGCAAGTAAACCATACTGCCACCTAGTGGGAGCTCAAGGTGTGACCTTCGGAGCTCCTCCTCCTGACCCCGGGACATTATTTCTATTACTGTTAATATTTAAACTAATGGGCAGTTCTGAGCTCAGTGCTCTTCCCAATGGGTGGATCCAAGTGGATTTTCACATCTTCTTCACATTCTCTTAAAACTTGTAGTTGCAAGTGTCAGAAAAGCTGTTTTGTGTACACAGGCAGAACGTTTGAAACAGGCATAGGGAGCTTTACCTACTTTACTTTGACTTTTGCTCTCAGCAGTCCAGGTAGGTTTTATACATGAGGAAACCCAGGCCCAGTAAGGTTCAGTAACTTGGAACTTTACTGAGCACCTAATGTGCCCAACTACACCCTGGACTACTTAGGTAGTATGGGGATTGCGGCCTGTTTTCCTCCAAGAATGCACTATCCAGACAAGTGGCAAGGCGTGGTTAGCTCCTGGCCAGCGTGCAGAGAGGAGAGACCCTCGTGCGTTGCAGTAGTGCAGCAAGACTGCTTGTGTGGAAGAGGTGGGTCTGGAGCTGGGATTTGAAAGGTGGCATGGTTATTGCTAATCGAAAGGCGGCATGGGAAGACAATGTTTGGCGAATGAAGCCACACAGGAGGCGCTAGTAATGGGGATGTCTGCAGGGAGGAAAGACCTGCTGGTCCTGGGCTGTGCCAGGTGGTGTGGGTTGAGGGTCTGGGATAGAGAGCTTACGAGAGCTAGGTTGGGAGCGCCAAGGAGTCACTGCGACTACTTCCTTGCTACATTCATGAACTGAGAAGTAAGTCTTATTTGATGGACGAAATTTAAACAATGCAGAAGTATATTAAAGTTAAAAAAAATAAAAGAAAACCTCCAAACAGGCCCATTCTCCCCCAGAAAACATGATTAATAGTTAAACGTTTGAGGTATATGCTTTCAGAAGATTTTCTTTGACTGTAAAACTATATACATATATGTCTATTCATGTATATAAAAATACATGCATATGTAGTGTGATTTATTTTAAATAGGATTGTATGTTAACAACTACTATTTTATAATTTGTCATAAAAATTTCAAAAATAGGCCGGGCGTGGTGGCTCATGTCTGTAATCCCAGCACTTTGGGAGGCCGAGTTGGGCAGATCATGAAGTCGGGAGATCGAGACCATCCTGGCCAACAGGGTGAAACCCCGTGGGCGTGGTGGTGTGTGCCTGTGATCCCAGCTACTCTGGAGACTGAGGCAGGAGAATCGCTTGAACCCAGGAGGGGAGGTTGCGGTGAGCCAAGATCGTGCCACTGCACTGCAGCCTGGGTGACAGTGACACTCTTTCTCAAAAAAAAAAAAAATTAAAAAATATATCACAGTTATCTTTTAACTTAAAAAAACCCTTTACTATGGAAAATTGTAAACATATGCAAAAATAGAGCACAATAATAAATCTACTCCCCCAGCTTCAACATTTATCAACACACAGTCAATTTTGCTTTCTCACTACCTTTCTCCACAGGTTCTCTCCAAATGGATTATTTTATATAAAGCTCCAGACATTGTATATTGCCTCTGTAAATATACCTGTATCTATCTAAAAAGATAAGGACAGTTTTAAAACGTATATAACCATAGTGCCATTACCACATTAAAGAAGCATGTGTTCTTTCATATCATCAAATAGCCAATCAGCATTCAAATTTCTCCACTTGTCTCATAAACTTTCAACAGCTGATGTGCTTGAATGATGATTCAAATAAGGTCTAGATGTTGCATTTGATTGATTTTTTTGCCTCATTCCATTCATAGGTTTTGACTCCCTCCTTTTTCTTTCTTTTTTTTTTTTTTTTGCCATTGCTTTCTGTTGTTGTTGAAGAAACTTGTTAGTGTCCTATAAAGTTTCCCACATTTTGGATTTGGCTGCCTGTATTCCCATGGTGTCTTTTAACCTGTTCCTCTGGCCCTATATTCCTTGTAAACTGGTAATGAGTTCTAGGTGCTTGAGCAGAATTCGATTTGATTTCTTGGCATAAAGACTGCAGCTTCTTAGGCAGGAGAATGAGGTGACCAAGAGCCAGAGTGGTGGGACTGAAGAAAGAGGGAGACATCTCACGGGCCTCCCCAAGCCGTCCCTTTTACTTGCCTTTCTAGGCACAGGTGGGAGACAAAGGGGGCACCCCAAACCTCTGTAGAGTTGCCTTCAGGGATGCTCAGTTTCTAGGGGGTCATATCTCAGAGCCTTCCATAGGTGGTCCCCCCCAATCCCACCATCTGGTCAGCTGGGGCTGGTCAGCAGCATGTTCTCATGATGAGTGGAAGTCATAGCCTCCTCCTCTCATTGTGGTTTCACATTTGCTTTCTTTCCTTCTTATAAATAACATATTTCTATTTTTTTTTAAAAATCACAAAAATGCTCTTTCCAGTTCTCAGCTAGCTCATCCAGTTGACACTGCTGAGCCACTGAGGACAGCTTAACTGTCTTAGCTCAGAGCCAGGAAAAATTTGGACAGTGTTTGCAGAAATTGCCAGGGCTTGTGAAATGCTTTTCATATTGTATCACAAGCTCCTGAGGAAGAATTACTTAATTTAGAAATCAAATGATTTGGTTGAGTGTAGTGGCTTAAAGCTATAATCCTAGTACTTTGGGAGGCCGAGGTGGGAGGATCAATTTAGCCTAGGAGTTCAAGACCAGCCTGGGCCACACAGGGAGACCCAATCTCTACAAAATTAAAAAAAAAAAAAAAAAGCCTGGTGTGGTGGTGTGACTGTGATCCCAGCTGCTTGGGAGGCTGAGGTGGGAGGATTGCTTGAGCCCAGGAGGTTGAGGCTACAGTGAGCCATGATCACATCATTGCACTCCAGCCTGGGGGACAGAGACAGACCCTGTCTTCAAACAAACAAACCAAAAAGAAATCAAATTGCTATCTCTGACTCGCTTCCTGCCCTATTGCTAGGAGTCCATCCTCAGCCCTGTTTTTCTTAAATGATTATATTCAGTTATTCAGTATCTTTATTTAGTCTACCCTCCCCCTACCATGGGAATAAATTGCATTCCTTAATGACAATTTGTTATTTTCTATCAAAATTTGCAGTTGCAAGTGTTGGGGGTGGGGGGCTGTTTTGCACACAGGCAGAACTTTTGAAACAGATGCAGCGAGCTTTACTCAGAAAAAGAGATGCTCATCACCAGCAGCTGATGCAGGGCCTCCACCCCCCCACACGATGTTGGAGCAACTACACCTGATAATCTACTTTGCTGTGTAGGCTGATCTCTGGGAAATGTTTGCTTTTCTTTAGGCTTTCATAAATATTCAAAATAGTTTCTCATCATCACTTTCCCCAACTCCTGTGGTGTCTGGGACACCACAGGGCGGGGTTACTTCTCTTAGTTATTAGAATCATCAATTGCACTGCTAGAGGGGACCACAGAAGGCAACCTGGTCCCAAGTCCCACCTCATCTACCCCTCCCCAGTCCACTCACTTGAAAAAAAAATTACCTGACTCCTAGACAGGTTACGTCCTTTCTCAGGATCAATAGATGATAAGTGGAGGTGAGGTTTGAGCCTAGTTTTTGGTTATGAGTTTTACCAAAATTCTTTTATTTTTAATTCATCCACAGAGAGAAAGCCCACATTAAGGGGCAGCCTTCATAGACATAGTCTGTGCAGTGGGAAGTGTTTCTCCTTAAATCTGCCTCGTAAACTCCTCTGAGCTAAGCTAAGAAAGGGTTACTATCTCACTCTAAGCTACCAGTGCTTCACCAAGCCTCCTCTCGTCCAGGTCCATCTTCTGACTCGGGCCCAGCAAGTGCTTATGGGCCCAGGTGCCCATTTTTTGGGAATGAATGTGGATTTTAGAGACTGTCTTTAGGTTCTTTCACAGAGGCAGTGTGATGTCACAAAACAAACACCAGACAGACTTAGGTTCAAATCCCAAGTCCCCACTAGGTTAGCAAGGTGGTGTTGGGCAAGTCACTTTGATTCTGATCCTTCACTTCCTTATCTTTAAAACAGGCCAAGAGTCCCTAACCCAGGACTGGCCTGGTTATTCCTGACTGTGCATCTCCAGCGGTGACATATACCACACACGTCGTAAATGGTTGCCATTGTTCCTGTGGAAAGGCAGAGTTGAATCTAGCCTCAGGGAAAAGAGGATGAGCAAGACCTAAGATAGAAAGCCAGTGTTTCCAAGATAATGTACACTTGTGTTTGACCCTCAGATTTGGGAAAGATGGTTGTTTTTTATGAACTACCCACTTTTCTTCCTCACCAAGCTAGAAACTGAGTTGAGACAATCAACTCTCTGTCAAAGAGTCTCTTGAGTGTTTTTTGTTTGATTGATTTTATATACACACATACGTATATATACACACACAACTATACACACACACACACACAGCCAGAAAAGGGGAAAAATACTCAGCAAAACTCTATCCGCACGTTGGCATGTGATTTCTGGAACTTTGTCAGCCAGTTTTCTCGTGTCTGAATCCAGAAAGCAATCTGAGTTGGAGACAGTTCATGAGAAACATCCCCTTAGATGACCTACTCAGGCACTTCCTCTGTATTATTTCATTACTTTTTTGTCCTGATGAATTTTTGCTCTTACAGTTTCAAGATAATCAATTTATTTTCATGCGCCTTCCCCATCCAAATTGGATTATGAATATAAATAACTGTGTGCTGGCCCCAGTGGCCAGCGTGCGCTCGCAGGCTGGTGCTTGGCAGCCTTGGTCCTGGGGAAGGCTTGTGCTATTTGTTTGTTTTCAATCGAAGCTCTGAGTGCGGAATGACTTCCAGCTCCTTACGCACAACCATCTCAACACTCCCTTTGTGCCCTGGTTGCAGAGGCTACATACTCAGAGTTTTCATTAGTTATGGTAAGAATGCCGATGCCCTGGGCATCATCCTGCTGGTGGCTGTCCTGTGGTTAGCCTTTTTATTTAAAAAATCACTGCGTGCTGTGTACACACAGACCCCCACCCACCCAAGACTGCACCCTGAAGTTTACCTTGCTGTTGGTCTTCTTTCCAGGAACAGGAAAAGCACCACTGGGTAATGTCATAAGGAAAATAGGACGGAGTCTCCGGTCAGGAACTGTACTCATCTCCTTTGCTGGGTTTCAGCATTTCCCTCCTTGGGAATCTACTTCTACCTGCATGTTTTCGATACCTCATGTTTACCTTTGGTTGGATGGAAGTGGTTCTCTTATTGTTTAATCCAACCTCCAGTGACAGAAGTAGAATGAATTAAAACACAAGTTAGGCTCCATGCTGGCCAGGAACTTGGTTCTCCTTGGTCTGCAGATGAGGAGATGTTCAGTATCCTAACCTGTTCTCTGGTCAGAAAGTGGTGTTTTTCTGGGGTGGCACATGAGCCTCCCACGTTAGAACCTTCTAGGAGGTGGGAAGTGTGCAAGCTCTAGAGCCTACTCCAGACTTGTTGAATGTGCGTGTCTAGTGCTGGGGCTCGGGACCTGTGATAGCAAAGTCACAGAAAGAGTATACGTCTGTCTGAAGACACTGCTGCAGCCTCCATTCCTTCTTCATCTTCCAGGCCATTACTGTCAACCTTGTTAGGATCTAACATGCAGGCAGATTTTGTTTCAGTTCAGTCACAGACATATCCACCCGCTGGTATCACTGTATCCAGTATCTCCTCTGGATGTCAGGATGGCTCTCTGCTGGCCCTCAAGGACCTCAGGGTCTAGTTGAAGGGATAAAGTATATTCGTATTAAAAAAAAAAGTAACAATGCAAGGCAAAGAAGGCCAAGTGCAAATGTGTAGTGTAAACTTGATTTGAAGGGAGGCGAGAGGCTTTGGCCTTGGCCAGGATCCCAAGGAAGGACCTGAAGACATGGAGTTGGAGGCAGTGAGGAGGGCGGTCTTTGCGGAGGGAGCAGTGTGGACAAGGCCCCTGTGGGCGTGAGGGCCATGTGCGGGTGAGGTATGGAACAAAACCTGCCGCAAAAAAGGAAGAATTGGGCTGGCTGTGAATCCAGGAGACTTCCATTTGGGGAGCTTAAAAAGTAATCAGGTTAATTGGGATTTGAGGGAGAAAATTTGGCAAATCAGTGCTATAATCAGCTGCTTGTTGGGATTTGCAAAGTCAGAATCCAATTTCCTAATTTGATGTCTTCCCATTTCATTAGTTCATGGGGCCCCAAATTATAGATCTCATCCCATTAGAAGGTCTAGAGAAGATTTTAGGCAAAGTAGGAATAGGGCGTCTCCTAGCTTTTTTTATTTATTATTATTATGAAAAATTTCAAACACTTACAAAAGTATAACTTGAGCAGAACTTTGATTTAACAGTGATGAAGCTATGCCTGTGAGCCAATAATATGAAATTCAAAAACAGGAAAAATGAACCTATGGGGATAGAAAGGAAAATGATGGTTTCCTCTGGTTGGGAGTACTTGACTGTGAAGGAGAAGGAGAGAACTTTCTGGAATAGTGATAATTTGTTTTTGTCTTTACTGGAGCGTATGTATTTATCAAACTCAGCAAGCTGTACACTTAAGATCTGGTACTGTACATAAGTATATCTCAAAAAAATAACGGTCCTTTTCCTTGTCCTTTTCCTCTAATTTTCTTTCAATCCTTCTCATCAAATCAAAGAGAAACTCCCAGCTCAGGGCTGGAGTGTCATTACCATCTTTCTAATACTTATCACCTTCTTCACACAGAGGCAGAGGGCCTCCGCCTAATATTATTGCTTTTTCATTGCATTAAAAAAACACTATGGCCAGTGACTCTAATTTTCTTAAGTAGTATTATAGTATTTTTCTTTTAAAAGAAAATTATTTAAGAAAAAAATGAGGCTGGGCATGGTGGCTTATGCCTGTAATTCCAGCACTTTGGGAGGTAGAAGCAGGTAGATCACTTGAGGTCAGGAGTTCAAGACCAGCCCGGCCAACATAGTGGAAACCCATCTGTACTAAAAATAAAAAAATTAGCTAGGCGTGGTAGCATGTACCTATAATCCCAGCTACTCAGGAGGCTGAGGCAGGAGAATTGCTTGAACCCGGGAGGGAAAGATTGCAGTGAGCCAAGATTGCACCACTGCACTCCAGCCTGGGCGACAGATCGAGTCTCCTTCTCAAAAAAAAAAAAAAAAAAAGAGGTGTAAGTGGTAAACATATATGGTGAAAGCTGGAAGCAATGCATGACAGGCAGAGGTTTGAAAAACGCTATAGAAGAGGAACTACTGGGGAGAACAAGAGCTCTTGCTGAAAGCGATCTGTTCTTACTGGGCATCACTTGAGCATTATGGCTAGCACTTAGTTTTGTTTTTCAGGCGTATGGTGACCACTACCCTCAGAGCTAGTGAGATGCTGAGAGATGCTGGTCAGGGTTAGGGTATCTGTGGCGAACTGGAGGCCACTCAATCCAGGCCGAGGAAACACACCAGATGGGAGTATTCCTATGATACCAGGAGGCCAGACTCGAACCTCCACCTCATGTGCAGCACCAGGCAGACGGCACCATTGGAGTAAGATGGAGACAGCAGCGATGGCTCGTTGCCTTGAAACCTCTCCCCTCCACACCTGCTGCTGAGACCCAGAACCTTCTAGGGTTATGCTGCAGTCATTGCTGCCGTGGCACTGTTCAAGGGTCTGGAGTCTCACAGCCCTGCTGGGTCATCATGAGGGTGAATAGACGCCCTCTTCTCTCCAGGGCCCTATGGTCTTCCATAGACACCTGCTGGGGATCTTTATTTGACATGAGCAAAGTATTAATAGTAAGAGACATTGATTGCAGCCATCCAGTGACTTATTTATGCCCATGCTGCTCCCTGCTCTCTGGTTTCCAGGGAGTGCTGGGCTTTCTGGGTTGTCTGTCCAGCGACTCTGTGTCTCCCTGGCCTGGCTACACGGTAGAATCCATCTCAAGTTTCTAGGAGGAGTTACAATGAAGAGACAGTTCAAGTGACAGTTGCTGTTTAACCACCTCATCCGTGGGGTTCCAAGAAAACTGTGACATCAGTGAAGTTTGTATTCCCTACCGCAACTTCCGTTTCTGTACCCACCCACTCCCTCTCTTTCTGGCGGCTCCTAGTATCTGCTTTCAGCCATTTTATCTTTAGTTTCCATCTGCACACTACCTAATTCACTTCAACAAGACCTGAGGCAGCCAGGCCCCGCTCCCAGGAGCAGGACAGGCTTTAGGGGCCTTCAGGCCTCGGCACTGGAGGTTCAACCTGGAAGGCAGAGTATTTAGTGTGAGATTCAGAGGTGGGAGTGAGGGGGCAGGTGTCTAAGTTCATTATCAACCAACAGCAGCAAACCTTCCCGGGGTTTCGCCACGTGTCAGGTAGGCTCTGGGTGATGTGTATAGCCTCTGGGCCACCTAATCCTTCAGCAGTTCAGTGAGGTAATCACAACCCTTACCCATTTTACAAAGGTGGAAACCGAGGGTTTAGACAGCTTCAGTAACTTGCACAAAATCTCATGGTAATAGTAAAGATGTGATTCAAACCCTAGGCAATACGATTCCAGAACCTCACTGTTAGCCCGGAAGCTGGTGTTTCGCAAACTCACCTGGTGAATCACTGGAGGCTTGGTTCAAGTCGGGATTTTCCAGGTGTTTTCCCCAGAGACTATGATTCTGTCAGTTTGGGAATCTGCATGTGGAATAGAGACCCTGAGTGAATCGCATCTGCTGGTGGGTGCAGGAAAATCCCACTTGGCCAATTGGAAGTGAGGTGTGCCCCCAAGCTAGGAGGAGCATGGCTGTAGCTGGCAGCCTTACTGGGGGCACTGAGCTTTCTGGCAGGGGTTGGTGACAGCTGGAGCAGAGCACAGGCTCAGAAGCTTGGCCAGAATGGGATTCCAGGCACAAGAACTCAATGATCAGACCTAGATCATTTTGAGGATAGATTTGGAGCACAAATAGAAAGCCTAGTAAAATAAAATGTAATGAGGGAAAGACAGAGACAGAGAGAGAGACAAAGTCAGAGGCATCTGAGCTGAATAGCAGCTGAGAGGACCCTGACCAGTCATCACCTCTGGGCAACGCTGGTCACCGAATAGAACTGAGCCTGCAGGTGGGTCTGGAGGAGGGAATTTCATTGTGGGCAGTGGAGCCAGGCAGGTCTTTTCCAAATGGTTTCCCAACCAAGTGTTTCATGGGACCTTGATGAGAGGAAGGGGTGACAAGACTCCTGCTACAGAAAGCCCTTCAACTATGGCTGTCCCATTTTCTCTTTATCATATATTTGGGTTCCATATAAGATTTCATCTGGAGAGGGGGAAAGATTGGAAACAACAAGGCTTACTGTATAAACAAAAGAGACCTGACAACTTGGCTCAGGGCTCAGGATACAGGTATTAACCATCCTGTGGATTTTGGCATCTAAAAAAAGTGTCTGGGTAGTGGATGTATGACGTTGAGGGGTGAAGCTCTCAGCAAAGGCATTGCAGGCCTGGAGTCCTGCGCAGGGCAGAGCTATGTAACCGGCTGCCCACCCAGGGCACTGCGATCCTGCCCGCTGTGGAGGCTTCTCACTGCTATCCCTGTTCCTTAGCTGTCTCTCATGCTAGGTTTTCAGTGAAAGTGTGGAGTACCCTGTGTGTGCCAAGAAACCCTGAAGGTCAGGATGGTTCAGTAGTATTCTCCCCCACTTCAGGCCTCACAATGTTCTGACTCTGAGAAGGGTGGGATTTCTTCCTGGTCAAGCTGAAACATTTCCTGTTAAAGTGTCTCCTGCTCAAGTCTGTGGCTACCTGGGAGCCTCAGGTCATGAGTCGTTCTGGGTGGCTGCAATTTCCGAACAGCTAAAGGTGTATTCCTTAACTTACACTTACCTTTTATTATTACTATTTTGGATGGAAGTCATCACCCGTGTTTCAGTTCATAAACCAGTTATAATGAACATCATTTAACTCACCCTTAGTGACTCTGGGCTTTTCTTAGGAGTATCGGTAATGTTGCTATGCAGTGGTATGTTGATATCCACAGAGCCATTCTGGGTACATCAAGGTGTTTGTCTCTTCACTAAAGAATCCTGACTCAGTGCTTTTATGTGCAGTGTCTACTCACTAAGTTTTTCAGTCTCTTCCCTATTAGCGCTCGCGTCTTCGCTGCAATCAGGGGACCTGCTTCTAATAGCCTCTCATCCTTTCTACCTCCCCCTCCATCGCCTCTAATTTGCTTGATTCTGATCAGCTGTTGGTTTAGAAACCAGATAAGTGGTCTTGTTTTAACAGTGCATAAAACGAAACAAGCTCTTCATGAGGACCAGAGGGACACTCAGTCTGAAAGGACGTATGTGGATGTTATAACATCAAATCTAATTCTCTATTCAGATGCCTTTATTACTTACTTTCTGTGTAAAGTAGGCAAAGTATTGGGATTTTTAGGTCTGAAGAAATATATGAAGATACACTTCCTGATTCTTTAGCTTCATATGTTTAAGGATAAGAAAGGGGCATTGACATACCAGTGGTCCTCAACTATGGCTGAATATTCAAATAATATTCAAATGCCAGAACCTAGTCTATCCCAGAGCAATTAATCAGGATCTTTGGGGATGCATCCCATGAATTGATATTTTAATAACTCTACTTGGGATTCTAATGTGCAACAAAGGTGGAGAACCACTTGTTTAGACCCTTGCAAAACCACCACACTGAAGACTTGTGCCTAGTTTTTTTTTTTTGAGACGGAGTTTTGCTCTGTTACCAGGCTGGGGTGCAGTGGCGCACAATCTAGGCTACTGCAACCTCCGCCTCCTTGGTTCAAATGATTCTGCTGTCTCAGCCTCCAGAGTAGCTGGGACTACAGGTGCACACCACTGTGCCCAGCTAATTTTTTAAATTTTAGTAGAGATGGGGTTTGACCATGTCAGCCAGGATGGTCTTGATCTCCTGACCTCATGATCCACCCACCTTGGCCTCCCAAAGTGCTGGGATTATAGGCATGAGCCACTGCACCCCACCCTAGACTTGTATCTTTTAAGACAGATGACAGGTTCTTGGTGGGACAAGGTGGCTCATGCCTATAATCCCAGCAATTTGGGAGGTTGAAGCAGGGGGATTGCTTGAGGCCAGGAGTTCAAGACTAGCCTGGGCAACAGAGCAAGATCCCATCTTTACCAAAAAAAAAAAAAAAAAAAGGTTGCTGGGCACGGTGGCTCATGCCTGTAGTCCCAGCACTTTGGGAGGCTGAGGCAGGCAGATCACGAGGTCAAGAGATCGAGACCACCTGGCTAAAATGCTGAAACCCCATCTCTACTAGAAATACAAAAATTAGCTGGGCATGGTGGCGCGTGCCTGTAGTCCCAGCTACTTGGGAGGCTGAGGCAGGAGAATCACTTGAACCCAGGAGGCAGAGATTGCAGTGGGCCAAGATTGTACCACTGCACTGTAGCCTGGTGACAGAGTGGGACTCCATTTCAAAAAAAAAAAAAAAAGGTGCCTTTGGACTTAATATAATAATGTGATAACTCAGATATATGTGTACAAAGACCATAAGATTGACCATATTATTCAATAGGGTTTATTAAAACACTGTTCACAGTTCAGGCATTTATTGAGTCTTCTCTCACTGTGCTAATGTGTATGTTTGACGAAAGCTTAGGAACATAGTGGGACCTTGTCTCTACAAAAAGTTTTTTAAATCACATGGTCATGCATCTCATCACTAACTCCAGCAGAACGTAGCTCCTGCCTGTGGTCCCAGCTACTCGGGAAGCTGAGGCAGGAGGATTGAGCCCCTCAGTTCAAGGATGCAGTGAGCTAATGATCATGCCACTGACCTACAGCCTGGGCAACAGAGCGAGACCCTGTCTCTCTGGGGAAAAAAAAAAGATAGGGGTTCTCAGCCCTCAGCCCTGGCTGTCCTTGAGAACCATCTGGAAGAGCTAGGAATCATTTGAAAATACCCCTGCCACCCATTTTTAATGAGGAGTCAGGGCTGAGATTCACAACTTTAAAACATTTTGCCTGTAATATTTATATTTTAAATCTACATTTTCTGAGAAGCTCGAAAGATGTATCTTTCTGAAGATAATAATAACCTCTGTCTTTAGATCAGCTTTACACATCTAACACCTAATCCTAACATTCATTCATGTTGGTAGGAAAATGAAGAAAAGAAGAGCTTTGATCAAATACCCAGGACATCAAAGATTTATCTCTGGTCCCGAGAGTGGAAATCTCGAGAGTGGCCCTGAATCACAGAGCTGGCAGGAGCCCACAAGCGGTTTGTGGAAAGATCAGCTCTTTTGTGATGGCTCTTGGGACAGACAGTTCCTGTGTAACTAGCTCTTGAGTATTGTCTACTGTGCGTTTTGTATTTGCAAAAATGCAGATGTGCATAAATGAGAGCATCCTTCAGCCTTTGGATGAAATGTGCAGCTGAATGAGGAATGCTGAAGAGATCATCAATGCCACCAAATCCTCCAGTGCTGCATGAAAGCAGTGATTTTAGCCGAGATGCAGGGGGAAAGATAATGTGAAAATGTGTCGAGGGTGGCAGCACGTGGGAAAACTTGCAGGATGCACTGAGAAAAAACATACACGTGTGTTCCAGTCTCACTGATTGGGAGTTTCAAATCTGCTAATAGGGCCTGTGCTATTTTTAGCCTTGTTATCAGAGCGTAGAGCAAGTTTTCAAGGCTTGTAGGATGTATCTATTAAAATAACCTATGTGACTGAGTGGCTGCTCTCTATAACATTTTTGTTCCACTGAAATACAATGAGAGGAAATGGGGCCACAGGAAATGGCCATTCTATCAGAGGACCCAAAGCACACAGGGCCAGTCCAGTATTTACACACATTCTGGCCATTGTGCTTGCAACCTTGGGTAACCCTTCACGTTTTTCTGCTCCTTTTTCATCTTCTGCAGGCTTTGAAGGTTATTGGGCTTGAGGAGGGTGTCCTAAGCTCTGGGAAATTGATTGGTGAATACACTTTGTATCTCTTTCTGTGCCATCCTTGGATGTTTTCAAGGCTGTTGATTCTGTAACCAGGCAGATGACAGTATGACCTTGTGGTTCTGATGGCGGCAGTGGTGGTGAGCGGGGAACGTGGTGGCACAGCTATCAGACACCTGAATCCCTACCTGATAAAGGATCTCTAGAAAGGCATGTAGGCCTCCCGCAGAGGCCAGGCCAGCATCTGCAGACTTCTGAGAGGGGGCCACAGCAGGCGTCTGTTCCAGCCCCTTCACCTCTGCACACACCTCTGCAATTACAGCCAGCGCACTTCAGTGATGAAGGGAAGGTTTTGTGTAGAGGTCTCTGAATTGGCTGGTAGAGTTGCCTCTAACTGGTCACAGGGCTTGGGGACTAGGAATAGTGTCCTGTGCCCTGCCGAACCCCCTCATTCCCACCTAACATTCAGCCCCTTTAAGTCCTTTTTACATATTGAGCTTTCTGATAAAGAGGTTCCTGCTGTCAAAGATTGAAACCAGCTGAGGATAGCAGGGCATGCGAGAGAGTAAAGACTGTAAGGCCAGCTCTCTGGCTTTCAGGGGGGAAAGCTATAGTGAGCAGGTGGGAGTCCTGGTCCAGAGCCCCCTTTCCCATGGAGCCCCGAGAGCAGGCCCTACACCCACTGGGCTTTGCCCCCAGTTTCAGGCTATCCTATGGGCCAACAGGTTCAGCATTAGACCGTGTTTTTATAATTCCCTATTTCCTTCCCTTCCATATCCTCTTTGAGTTCTTTCTTGAAGAATGGGATCAATTGATTGGTCTTGAGTAAGCAAACAGAAGCCTGATTGAATACCTGCAGAATTACATTCGGATACTTATTTCACTCTAGAGTCTTTATGGGCGGCTGCACAAAGTGGTGTACTTTCCTTAAAGACAGGCTTTCCTTGTGGGTTGATGTGCTTCTCTCTGCCCTTGCTGGTGCTAGGCGGGTACAGAGGCTCAGGTGTTCACCGCCAGCTGTGACCCCAGTGGAGCATAATGGTCAGGAGCACAGGCTTTGACCCCGGCTGTCTCAGTGAGAATCCCAGTTCAAGCACATTTGATCCGCAGGCCCTCTCTGGGTCTCCGTTTTCTTATCCCTAGGATGAGGATAACGGCACGGATTCCACAGAGTATCGTGAATGACCACACGCCTGTGGTGCTTAGTTGACACATAGTGTTTTAGTCCATTTAGTGTTAACAGAATACCTGAGGAAGGATAATTTATAAGGAAGAGAGGCTTATTCAGCTCATGGTTCTGCAGGCTGGCAAGCTCCCGAAGGCCGGTACCGGCATCTGCTCGGCTTCTGATGAGGGCTTTTGTGCTGTGTCACAGATGGTGGAAGGACAAATGGGAAGTGGTACAAAGGGGCCAGACTGGAGGGGTGCCCTGGCTTTTAACAACCTACTCTCGCTAGAAGTCATCCAGTCTCCCCAGAGTAAGAACTCACTACCATGAGATGGTCACTAAGCCATTCATGAGAGATCCATCCCCATAACCCAGATACCTCTCACGAGGCCCCACCTCCCAGCACCACCACACTGGGACCACATTTCAACATGAGTTTTGGTGGGGACAACTCAAACCATAGCATGTAAGAAGTGCTCTCAGTAAATGCTAAGTTATTGTCAGTAGCCACTTTCCATCCCTATCCCAAAAACAAAGCTAGAGAAACTGCCTTTCCCACCCCTTCCCTTCTATCAGCTTGTTCTGGTGGCTCTAACACGCAGGAGAGATGTTGGCCGAGGGTGGCTTCTGCTGTCTGCTGCTCAAGTTCAAGTCCCACTTTGACCACTCGCCAACTGCATGACTCTTGATAATCTGCTTAACCTCTCTGTGCCTGCGTTTCCTGCCTTGAAAGATGGGGCTAAGGAGAGTTTCTTCCTTCAAGGACTGGTTGTAGGATTAAATGAGATAATGCTTATTGTAAAAGTGCATCTATCTTGTCATGAGCACTGATAAATAGTAGGTGGTAAATTAATTTATTTACCCTTGCTTGTTCCAGAATAGATTTAAGCAGGGCAGAGAAGAGGTGTTCAGTAAACATGTCCTGGAAAGCTCTTTGCTGACTGAGGGAGAGCTGCAGAGGAGCCTTCCTATTTGTTGAATTTGGGCAAATGGGGAAAATGCAAAGCTCCCAATCCCCTAGTTTCTCTGTTTCCTGGGCTGCTGCTCTTCCTTCTCGCTTGTTCTCTTTCTTCTTCTGCCCTTGTGTGTTTCATGTTTGTTCACCAGTCAGTGTGAGACCCCGTCCTTAGACAGTTCGGGGAAGGGATGCAAGCTGAGAGAGGAAGAAAGAAGAAAAAATTGTACCCAGACTTTCCCAAACCCTGCTCTTTGGAAACCCTGAGAGCTGACAGGTGTTCTATCTCATTTGTCTGCAATGAGAATTACTGATGAATCCAAGCTGCAGGTTGTTTTTCTCTAGCAGAGAGGAGGGATGTATCCAAAAGCAACTCCAGACAGTGGCCTCAGCTTACTGATTTTCTGTCTGATGCTCTGGGCTTTGAGTTCTGTATGAGCCTACAGCGGGCAGTTAACCAATTCCAGGTGTGGAGTTTTGCTTTCACAGCCACGATCAAGGCCAACCACCATACTTAGATCGAGGCCATCAGGAACCATCAAAAACAGCAACAATTGTTTAAATTTCCCCCTAGATATGTTTGGAACTGGGATCCGGGCTCAGCCGAAACCTGTACCGGTGCTTGTCAAGGACAAGGACGGGGTCTCACACTGACTGGTGAACAGCCCTGTTAAACAGCCGGGAACAAAGGACTCTGAGTCATGAGTGTTCACATTTTCTTTCTTTTTTTTTTTTTTTTTTTTTTTTTGCTTGTTTCAGATTGGTTCTAGTTATTGGGATATTAACAGAAATGAATAGGTTTAGATAAAATCCACAGCAATCCCACATCTCCATGCCTGAATCCCAAAGAGTATGATTCGGATTAGCCCTAAAACCTTGCCTCATTATCGTGAGGCAGCCGCCCCGGGACCCCAGCTAGAGACGCAGGGAGACGCAGATGTTCCAGCTTGTTGCAAATGGAATTGTTGACCAGTCAATGCTGAACTCTTCCTCAGGAGTGTGGCACCATTGATTTATGAATTATGGCCCTTTTAAACTCTCTGCGTGCCTTCTCGGATATCGACGTTTTAAAAAGCGATTTCTCCTGTGGATCCTTTTCAGAAACACATACACATGGCCTGAGATGAGCTCTTATGTCAGAATAAATGGAGTGGTGCACTCTGGGTTGGCGTTTCCTTCGAATAATGAATTATTCAGGGAGGGATTTTTGTTTTTGAAAATGGCAGATGCATTGCCGGGGCAGACAGGAAGGAATTACGCTCTGGGTTGAGTACCTTCTTACCTTTCAGGGAGGGGTTAACCAGCCTGGATGAAGCAGGGTGCCAATTCGTTCTCATTCCTGAGGTATTCTAGCACAGACCCTGATGCAAGCCTTTCTGTGGTTTCAGGTGCCCGGGGAGGAATCTCAGGAAGGGCACGGATCTCGCCTGACAGCCTCATCTCTGGCGGGCGGTGTGACGGTCTCGGACTACCCACCGCTTTTTCATTTTCCTTCTGAGCATCTCTGACTTCCTTTCTTCCTCTCCCACTGCCAATGTTGGGCTGTTCAAATACTAGCCTTCTCTATTTCTAATTATTTGAAGTATTAATTGTAATCATAGACATCTTTTGTTGATCACCTATAGAACCCTATGGGGGAGGGACAATTATTTCCCTAGCCCCCCTCCACCATTTCTTTTTTTTAACAGGAGAAGAAACTGAACCTCAAACAAGTAGAAATGTCAAGATCACAGAGCTAATGAGAGCAGCGTGATTCAGACTCGCTTTTGTTATTGGTTTGTTGCTGTTGTTTTCCACACTCTTTCATCTTTGTGCCACCCAGCCCTATCTGTTTGAGGTACATGATCCCACCTTCCGAGGAGGTGAGGCCAGCACCTCTTCCCCAGACTGCAGCATCCATGCCGATGAGCCAGCCTGGGCCCCAGCCTCATAGCTTCTGGTCTTCCTTAGCATGGGTGTGTCGTGAAGTGATCAGACCTTCCACCTAGAGGTTTGACCCTGCCTTCAACCTCCCCCACCGACCCCTCACCACCACATCCGTGCTTTGCGCTCTCTCAAACCTGAACCACTTGAACATTTTTTGTTTTTTGAGACAGACTATTGCTCTTGTTACCCAGGCTAGAGTGCAGTGGTGCAACCTCTGCCTCCCAGGTTCAAGTGATTCTCCTGCCTCAGCCTCCCAGGTAACTGGGATTACAGATGCCCACCACCGTGCCCGGCTAATTTTGTATTTTTTTAGTAGAGATGGGGTTTTACCATGTTGGCCAGGCTGGTCTTGAACTCCTGACCTCAGGTAATCCACTTGCCTCAGCCTCCCAAAGTGCTGAGATTACAAGCATGAGCCACCGTACCCAGCCTAAACATTTTTAATTGCCCCGTTTATTCTGCTGCTGTCCATACTGGATTTGCCACCTGGCCTGAAGGTCATAGTGAGCTTCTTCAAACCACACACACTAGGTCCCTGGGCCCTGGTTCCCTCAGCAGGGTGCTCCCTGGGACCAGCCACTATGTTCTTTGCTGCTTCTCACATCACTGTCTGCCCGTCCTGCCCAGGTAGCCAGGAGCAGAGCAGGGCAGGCAATGCCGTGAGACCCCGCAGAGCTGTCTTCTGCAGGTTTGCATGGCTTTTAGCATGACCTCCACTGAGGCTCGACAGTGCTTTGTAAAATTCCAAGCATTCAGAAAAGTTGAAAAGAATAGAAAATAAACACAGCTCATTATTTCTAAACAATTTTCCCATCCTCCGTCTCCCTTCACTCCGGGCTTCTCTGCATTTCTCTGAATGCAGTTGTTCTTCACACCTCTGTGCCTTTGCTCATGCTGTTCCTTCAGTGTTCAATGCCCTTCCCTGCTCTACTTGCTGAACTCCAGCTAGTTCTTTGATGTCTTCTGCAGGTTCCCCATCCCCATGCCTGCCCCAGTTAGTTGTCCCATTCTAGGCTAACAAAATGTCCAGGTGTCATTTGTATAACATAGTGATTGATGATAGATCCTAGAGCCAGGCTGCCTGGCGTCAAACCCCAGCTCTCTCACTAGCTGGAAAAGACCTTGGGCTGTTACTGAATCTTCTTTGTATCAATTTTCTCACGTGTCAACAGAGGATAATAGTAATTTCTACTTCTGAGGGATATAATGAGTGCTAAATGAATTAATATACATCATGAGAACAATGCTTGGCATATAGTAAGTGCCACATAATGTAAGCATTGGCTATTATTATATCTCTTATAACAATTTCCGTGAAATTATCACTAAACTTGAACTTCTTGAGAGGAGGCACTGTCTTTTCTTGACTTGGGCAGTCTAATTCCAGGGCGAGTAACTTAACCTCTCTGACTTCACCTTCTCCATCTGCAAAATGGGGTTGATATGATATACTTGGTAGCTGGGAGGATGAAATGAGCCAATACAGACAAGTCACTGTGGTTAAACAAGGGTAAGCCATCGCTTTTAGCTATTGTGCATTTTTCCTAGAGCCCAGGTTAAGACTTGCAGAGCTAGAAAAGACTTCAGAGGTCATGACGTTTTACCTTTTGTTTTGTAGAGATGGGGGTCTCACTGTGTTACCCAGGCTGGTCTTGAACTCTTGGCCTCATGTGAACCTGTCACCTCAGCCTGCCAAAGTGCTAAGATTACAGGCATGAACCACTGTGCCCAGCAATCTTGAGGATTTTTTTTTTTTTTTTTGAGATAGAGTTTCGCTCTTGTTGCCCAGGCTGGAGTGCAATGGCGTGATCTCTGCTCACCGCAACCTCTGCCTCCTGGATTCAAGCAGTTCTCCGGCCTCAGCCTCCTAAGTAGCTGGGACTACAGGCCTGTACCACTACACCCAGCTAATTTTTGTATTTTTAGGAGAGACGGGGTTTCACTGTGTTGACCAGGATGGTCTCGATCTCTTGATCTCATGATCTGCCCACCTTGGCCTCCCAAAGCGCTGGGATTACAGATGTGAGCCACTGCACCTGGCTGGATTTTTATTTTTTAATGTTACAGATAAGGAATTCAGAGCAGTTAAGAAATCTTTGAGGGTACATAGCTCTATTTACTATTTATTTGAGATACAGTGATACAAGAGAGTGTGAATACCTAAGGGTGTCAGTGTTTCAGACAAAGCAGCCTTGGGAAGAGAGAGAATAATGCTTGCTGTCTAGTGTTTGATGTTTTCATAGACTGCCTGTGGACCGCCTGTATGTAACAGGCTATAGTATCATTAGCTTGTTGTCCATGTGAGGAGACTCCACCCAAACCCATTCAGGTGACATCACACAGCTGGCAGGCCACTTTACTCATTCTACCTTACTGCTTAGCCTTCGTAGAACACAACCCCCCCCAGAAACAAGCTGCCGGCTGAAGGGGAGAGACGATCTCCATACCCTTACTAGGGTTTCCCAGCTCACCACACATCCTGGTTTGCCCAGAACGATCTCACTTTACACCTGCGGACCCAGTTAAATGGGGCATCACATACCTGTTCATTCTCAGAAGTGTCTGTTCCAGGGCCTGGGGGCCACATGTTATGTTTTGCTTTTTTAAACCTGCCAGCAGGCTTCTTGCACACACCAGGCCGAGGCCGTTGTTCTTAATTAATTCACCCTTCAAGACAGCCAAGCCACTGACGCTCTGGAAGAAGGACAAGGAGCATTCAAACTGGCCTGGCTGAGGGGGTCTCTCCTGTTGGGGCAACAGCACTCTGGAGTGGATGGCTGGAGTCCACACGCTCAGGAAGGACTGCACTGGACTTCATAGTTTTGTTTTCTTCCTAGCCTCATCTGTTTCAGTTGGGACCACCATGGCACCTTTAATGCTTTTAGCATAGGTACTTTTTTTTTTGTTTTTTTGAGACAGAGTCTCGTTCTGTTGCCAGGCTGCAGTGCAATGACGTGATCTCAGCTCACTGCAACCTCCTGGGTTCAAGTGATTCTCCTGCCTCAGCCTCCTGAGTAGCTGGGACTATAAGTATATGCCACCACGTCCGGCTAATTTTTGTGTTTTTAGTAGGAACAGGGTTTTACCATGTTGGTCAGGCTGGCTGGTCTCCTGTCTTTGTGATCTGCCCACCTTGGCCTCCCAAAGTGCTGGGATGATAGGCGTGAGCCACCGTGCACGGCCAGTACTGCTGTTCTTATAAGCGCTCTACCTCGATAAGGTCCAAGACTTCTCCTGGAACCCTGGTATTTAGCTGGATTGTAGCTGGAAGGAGAATGCACATTGCCAACATAGCAAAACAGGCGCTGGGCTTACTGAGTTCCTTCGCCAAAACCCAGGAATGTAGACTGCTTCTCATTTCCTTGGGTCTACACAAAGTGATTAACCCAGGAGCCAGCTCGCTGGTGTGTTGGGTTGAGAGGCCAGGCTTAATGAGTGTACTTTCTCTCACCTTGATCTCAAGGAGCGCAGCAAAGTCATTTGTGGAAATAAAGTTGACAGTGGAAACCACTGTTTACTCCATTGGATTAGGCTAAATGAGATTGTAAAAGGGAGATGGGAAAAATAAAAAATAAATAGTTATAAAATACAAAAGAATTTATGTATGTGGAGCATATAATATAAGCTAGGTTTTATTGTGTCTATTTTAGAGCTGTGGAAACTGAGGCTCCCAAGAGTTAAGTTCTCCCATAGTGAGTAGCAGAGCTGTGGCCTGGACTTGGAAGCCCAAACACTCCCCACCAAAACACATTGCTTCCTGCTTTGCCTCACATACAGGCCTGCCCCTGACTTTTGTGGGACCTCCTGTAGGCGCTAATGGAGAGACATATGCAATGTGCCCAAATATTGAAACATTAGATGTCAAACAAAAAGACTGTTAAGATGTCTTCCAACCTCCTAGCTTGACAAAAATATACCTTCAGAATGATAGAATTTTAAAAATGTGGCCAGACATGGTGGCTCATGCCTGTAATCCCTGCACTTTGGAAGGCTGAGGCCTCCAGCCTGGCGATGGAGTGAGACTTGGTCTCAAAAAAAAAAAAAAAAAGTGTAAAGCCAAGAGTTTTATATGATTGAAAGTTAGCAAAACATCAAGTTCAAGTTGCATATTTAATGGGAATATATTTATTGCCTATTTTCATTGTTTTGATCTGTAATGAAATCTTAAGTCTTTATTAAAATCAAGAATTTATAATATTGTTTCAAATTATATGCGGACCATGCTCAACAGAAATGGCTTTTTTTCCCATTGTTTTCAGTGATTTTAAAATTTAAAATACTATTTTATTTTTTATCATTATGAGCATATAATAGGTGTTTTCAGTTTTTTAAAATGTGAGCATTTTCATTCATTATTGATGTTCTGTTTATTCTTTTCAGCTCCTTTTTCTGAGCTCTGCTTTTCTGTTTTGATCATAATCTCAATTTATACTCATGTTCAGTGATCTAAAGAATTACACAAGGAAATTTAATTATATGCAAAGTATATAATATTGAGTATATATTTACTAAATAGATAAATTATAGTAAATATAAAAATTAAAATATTTAGTCAGGTGTGGTAGCATGTGCCTGTAGTCCCAACTACTCAGGAGGCTGAGTAGGGAGGATTACTTAAGCCCAGGAGTTGGAGGCTGTTGTGCACCATGATCATGACTGTGAATAACCACTGTACTCTAGCTTGGGCAACATAGCAAGACCCTGTATCTAAAAAAATGGATTTTTTTTTTTTTGTATGCTCCTGTTACCCAGGCTGGAGTGCAATGGCGCGATCTCGGCTCACCGCACCCTCCGCCTCCTGGGTTCAGGCAATTCTCCTGCCTCAGCCTCCTGAGTAGCTGGGATTACAGGCACGCACCACCATGCCCAGCTAATTTTTTGTATTTTTAGTAGAGACGGGGTTTCACCATGTTGACCAGGATGGTCTCGATCTCTTGACCTCGTGATCCACCTGCCTCGGCCTGCCAAAGTGCTGGGATTACAGGCGTCAGCCACCGCGCCCGGCCCAAAAAAAGAATTTTTTAAAATTAAAAATTAAAATTATCTTGATATTAAAAAAGATTATCTTCCAAATATTCAAAATTAAAAGGCACATGTCAGTATAATTAGCACATATTCAAAATCTGATCTTTTTTTAAGCATGGGGCTCAGGGCAGGTCCCCTTGTCCCTAGACTGCGGATGGCACTGCTCACACATTTAGTTTGTACTAGGGGCAGATTCCATTTCTTCTTGTTGAGATGATGTAGAATTAGTTACCAGAATCAGGACCCAGTCCAGGGCCAGGATTTTCCAGCAGAGGCGGGATTAGGAGTTGGAGTCATGTCACCAGGCTGCAGCTTAGTGAGGCGTAAGTTAAGCCCCTAGCATCTGACCGACTGGACTTCTTGTCCACAAGACAAGGAAAGCCTAGGTTTGAGACTGTTCCCGTGGTGGGCCCTGGGGAGGAGGTAGTTGCCTCCAGGCTGGTCAAGTGGGGAGAGATTTTGCCCCTACTTCTCTAGTTTGTGTATTGCCAGGTAGATGAAAATATAGTTGCAGGGGAGGGTAATGGTGGCGCGGGAGTGCCCAGCTGCTGGATACTTGAGAGTGTGTTAAAGCAGAGGCATGGTGCCATTCTCTAAACTCCACACAGTCAGGCTGCAAGGTTTCTGGATCAGATGGGGGTCAGGGTGTTTTCATGAAATAAGAAAAAATTGAATAGGAAAGGGTGACCAGTATGAGAAGTCACCCTTGAGAGCATGGAGAATCACACTGCCCAGGCAGCAGCCCTTCCTTAAGGCCCCATGCTAGGGGGTCCAACCCACGAGAACCATCAGGTTCCCTATGTCATCTGTCTTGCTTCTGGGCCAGGCCTGGAGTGGCTGGAGCCCAGGCAGACCTGTGGCACCTGGCAGGTACCAAGGGCAGTTTTAACAGGCAGTTGGCTATAGGCTCTTGCCAACAGGCAATGAGAGCCCTGTCTGGACTAGGGTTTAGGGGCAGCCTCCACTCCTTACTCCTAGAAGGAGTAAGGACTGGAGAGAAGGACAAGGGAGAGCCACAGTCTTGGCAAAGCTGGGCTGCTGGGCAAGGGGTCAAGTCCATGCCTTAAGCTCCATGGGGAGTTTCAGCCTATGGGATTCAAGGCAAAAGAACAAAATAAAACTTCTGCCATTAAAATTGAAGAAGGAACTTGGGGGTAGAACTAACAGTAGAGCTGGCTTCCTTCTGTCTACAAATCTTCACTAATTATCCCCTATGCTCCACACACTGTGCGAGGCACTGACATACATGCATGAGCCGTGGTTCCAGGTCCTCCCAGAGCAGATGATTAAAATCCACTATATGGGAGAGGCAGAAGAGCAGATCACTACAATATTTTGAAACTAATGCAGTCATAGAGAAATGTAGCGGCTGCCTGGTCAGGAAAGATTCCCCAGCAAGTCTCAGAAGATGGGTAAGAATTAGCGGGGGTAGGCTACCCCAAGCAGGGGGAACAGCATCAGTGAAAGCAGAGAGGTGGGTGGCAGCATTGGAGTGTTCTCGGGTGTATAGGCCGTTGAGTGTGCCAGGTTGTCAGCGGGGTGGTGGGAGATGTGTTGAGAAGAGTCAGCCGCATGTGGGGACTGATGGCTGCACTCAGGACATCTTCCTTTGATCTCACGGGCTACCATGGAAAAGTGTTAAGCTGACCAGTGGCCAGGAAAATGTGAATTTTAGGAAGATATTTGGCATTTTTAGTGCCTCATTAGAGACTGGATTTAAAAATGAATTTTCGGGGATGAATTTGAAGAGGAGAAGGCCAGAGGAGGGAATCCAGTTAGATGGCTGCTCTAGAATTCAGGCCAAGGGTAGCAAAAATGGGGACTGGGGCTGAGCTCATTGGAATAGGAAGGGGAGCACTGGAGAAGGGGGTAAACCCCATGGGACTCAGTGATCGATGAGGGCTGAGGGTGAGGGAGAGGGAGGAGGCAAGAATGCTGCCCAGGTTTCCAGCTCAGGTGAGGTGCTCTAAACTCTGCACCGTCAGGCTTTGAGATGCTGGGCGTTTAGGATGAGGTGCTGGGTGCGAAGATGGGGAGTGCAGTTTGGGAGCCAGGTAGAGAGGAGGCTGAGGAAGGCCTATGAGGCAGAGCTAGTGTGGGAGACTGTGGGAAAGGAAATGCAGTCCCAGAAAGGAAGTTCTTCCCTCCTGTCTCCTGGCTGTCCCTGGGACAGGTTGCCAGGCCTGAAGGAGGCTGCTGTGGGTGTGGCCTGAGGATACTCCAGAGACCCAAGTCAGAAGTTTCATTGTTGCTGCTGATCCTAGTCTTGCTCCTGGGGTCAGTCTTGTGCCTCTCCTTTCCTTTTCTACAAAACTAAGATAATACCATCTAGGCTGAGGTTTAAAAACAATACCAGGCCAGGCCCTGTGGCTCATGCCTGTAATCCTAGCACTTTAGGAGGCCAAGGTGGGAGGATCACTTGAGGCCAGGAGTTCAAGAACAACCTGGGCAACAAAGCAAGATCCCATCTCTAAAAAAAAAAAAAAAAAAAAACCAAAAACCGTAGCAGTGTGCGTGCGTGGTAGTACATGGCTGTAGTCTCAGCTACTCGGGAGGGTGAGGCAGGAGGATCTCTTTAGCTCAGGAATTGAAGACTGCAGTGAGTTATGATCACACTCCAGCCTGGATGACAGTGAGACCCTATTATTCATTCATATATGAGTAAAGAAATAAGCAAATAAATAAAGCATGCATTTGATTAAATCTTACATTTTTCCAACTTTCAATTTCTATGAATTCCAAATACATCTTGCGAAGGTAGCCTGTTAGGTTTTATATTGGCCCCATTTTTTTTTCTTTCTTAATGATGCATAAAGGTCCATCTTAAAGTGATAGTATCTTAGAGAAGATGACCTACTGTAATTAACGTGAATGTGTTTTGAAAACCTCAGCCGAGTAGACCATTAGAAAGCCTTTCACAGCCTGCCTCACACTGATGAGGCTCTGTCTTCTGGTATAATCTTCACAACAACAAACAAATTAAAATGTATTAAAGTACACTTCTAAAAGCAAATGGAGTAAGCCCCCCAGGGAAGTCAGTCACTTTAGAATACTCCACTCCGCCCCACTTCACAGCCAGGGATTTGACAGCTCTCTGAAAGCAGAAAGGTGGGAATACACATGAGCTTTTCTTTTGTTCCTTCTGTAGGGATCCAGTTCAGTGGCTCTCAGACTTCATCGTGAGTTAAGATCGGTAGACGTAAAACTATAAAGATGCACAGCCTATGCACTGTATCATATGGGTGCTTTAGGGTTTACTAGGACTATCCTGACTGTTATTCAACGTTTTTAGTCACCAACTAGAGAACACAACTCATTTCTGTATACGATGTAATGTCATCTGTTTACTGAGGAAGGCCCAAGTGTTACGTGAATAAGCAACCTAGATTGGAACCAGTTGGCTCACAGTATGAAAGGTATAGGTGTGTAATTTTTTAATAAAATATGGCTTGAAAGGTGCACTTGATTTCTAAACAATATTCCACAGCAATCTGAAAGATAAATTCAAAATTTAACATGTCTCAGTCTGTGGTGGATCTTAGAGGAATCATTAATAAACATGAGCTTTGAAGAAAAAGGAGAATGTTTAGATACAAGGGAACAAGATTTGTCTATACCTAGGTGTTTGAATTGTACAAGGTGATCTGGTCTTTTAGCTGTGACTATCTTACACCACAAAATAACATGCTGAAATTAAGTCCTAGAATAAAGATATTGGGTAAGTGCTTTGGAATCCACTGGGCATCATAGGAGCTGGTGCTAGCCTTGAACCTAGTGAAGCCTCTAGAGTTTATTCCCCACTGGAATTTTGCCATATGGACAGTTTCCACTCTCTTTAGGCATGCATTAGAAGATAGCTTGTGACTACCCTTTTCCCACTGGCATTATCAGAGACAATGGGAAGGGTTTGCTAGAATCCCTTTGGCCTGCTTGTCACATTTGAGTTAGGAGAGTGGTCACGAGGATGCTTTTAAATGTAATCCCCCTTTGGTCCCCAGCTGTAAGTTGGCCTTTAATATTTATTGATGGTTTGGATTTGGAGAGTCAAGGGCTTCTTAACATCCTCATCAGTGATGAGTACTGGCTTGGTCACTGTGGCTTATGCTCAATTTGGGTCAATGGAATCCATGTTTAATAAATTGTTTCTGAAATGTTTTAAATGTTTTAATAACTCTGTTATTAAAATTTTGGATTAATATTTTGGACGCTTCTCTCCAAAATATTGTATACACTGTAAATTTAGTTAATTTACGTAATGTATTATGTTTTGTAGGGTGAATGGGGGCTCCATGAAATAGTCTGTCTGAACTTGCAGAGATTCTGTAGACGGGATGTTGTTTAATGGGCAAAGCTGGAAGTCAGGATCCTCAGGTCCTTACCCTTGTCCCATCCGGGAGAGGGAACTTTAGTCTCACATTTGAGCCAATCTCAGATTCACCATCTCGCAGGGACCTGTTTGTCCCTTACTAGACAGGAGGTCCTGGGTTGCCTGGGCTATCTGTGGCTGGTCCATCACCACCTCCACAGCACCGGCTGAGTGTCTTCCCTGCCAGGAGTGCTTAATGCATGACTCTAGTGGGTGCTTTATGATGGTGCCACAGCCAGTAGGAGCAAACCCAACGCTGTGTAGCCAAAGCCGAGGGCTGTTAGGAAAGACAACGGGGTGGGTCCTAACCTGACAACATCGGCATCACGTGGAGGAGCTTTAAAAACCACCGGTGCGCAGGCCCCACCCCAGCCCTACAGACCTGCGTCCCATTGAGAGGACCTGGGCATACTGAGTCAAGGTGGCCGTAGGTTATTCTAATGGCCTTCCAGGGTCGAGAGCTCCTGGCCCGGTTGGGCAAGGCAGATCAGGAAAGGCTTGTCCTGATTAGCAATGGCTTGTCCTATGCTGAGTTGCTGAAGTATGTGGGTAGCAGAAGGCACAAGGTCTGGGGGAATCTCTGCAGGCTGTTCTGGAAAGCACTGTGCGGCCTGGGTTTTGGAGTTGGCCAGCTCCTTGTAGAGGCTGACTTCATGGGGAAGGAACTTGGTTCCACTCAGAAAACAACTCGGCTTTAATTGAGAAAGAGGAGAGCTTGCTATTCTTTCTCCGCAATCACCCAGTAAGCTTGAAGGCTGAGGGACTTACGTTACTGGCAGTCGGCGTGGCAGTGTTGATATCTGGATGCTGGAAATCGGAGATTAAGGCAAGTTAGTGCAGGAATCAAATCTGATTGTTTCTAAAGCCTTTTCTATTTGTTTCTTTGGGACAGGATTTTGTTTTAAGGCTTTAAGGGCTTTGTTCAGCTAAACTCATCAACTTCTTTTTTTTTTTTTTTTTTTTGCATTTGCCCTATGTTCTGTTTTACACAAGAAGACATGACAGTTCTAGAAAACCTTTCTAGAATGAGGCTGGATATGTGGAAGCAAAGGAGAAGAAAACACAAAGGACAAGTCAAAGATTGAATAATTAGACTAGCTGAGCCATAACTATCTTTTCCTTCTTTTTAAGATACTGTTCTGAGCACTAATTTATCTAATCCTTATAGAAACCCTGCGGTTAGACACTGTTATCATGATTCCTATCTTATAGAGGAGAAAGCAGAGCCATGGAGAGGGTGAATGACTTGCCCAAGATTACATAGCTGGACTCCAACCCGGTCGGACAGCATGATCTGCGCTCCTAGCCACTACACATAAGGCCTTTTAAGTTTGGAGCCTGGTGACAGGTTGTCACACAATTATAGATGAGTCTTCCCTTATTGGTTCAGTTCAGTGTCCCTTCTTGGCATTCGCGCCGACACACACAAAGGACGCTGTGATATTGTTGACTTATGTCGCTCTTGACTTGTGTGACTCTCTAGGCTATGACTCCTAGAGGACACAGGTGGATCCTACAGCGCAGACCCTGGGAATTAAAGATTTTTGAAGAATATTCACCTATTGAAGCTTATGCCAAGTACTTGCATACATTACCTTCCTTTTTTTTCTTAAGACAGAGTTTTGTTCTTGCTGCTCAGACTGGAGTACAATGGTGTGGTCCTGGCTCTCTCCAACCTCTGTCTCCTGCCTCAGTCACCCAAGTAGCTGGGATTACATACAGGTGCCCACCACCACACCTAGCTAATTCTTTTGTATTTTTAGTAGAGATGGGGCTTCACTATGTTGCCCAGGCTGGTCTTGAACTTCTGACCTCAAGTGATCCTCCTGCCTTGGCCTCCCAAAGTGCTGGGATTACAGGCATGAGCCACCACGCCCAGCTTACATTAGCTTCTTTACGTTATCACAACTCTCCTGTTTTATATGGAAAGAAATGACCTTCAGAGAGGTTGGTGAACTTGCCCATGGTCTCACAGCCATCTAGTGTTTCTGTGTCCATGCTCTTGAGCTCCCCGCTGCCTAACTTAATACATGTTTGTTGAATGAGCTCCATGTCTAGGGGTTTCGATGCAGGGTTTTAGTTTCCTGGGATATTGGAGGAGGGGAGACTGGCGCCCTCATCCCAGCCTTCAGGGGGAATGTTCTTAATCCACATGTACATACTTGAGAATGAAGATGATAGAAGGATTTTGCTTTGGGAATCCTGGCTGGCTTATCAAGCAAAGGATCCCATGTGTGTGAGAAGGCTTGTGAACCAAGATGTGATTTACAGCATTGCTGTCCCATGATTTGCATATCAATGGTGCTGCCCTTAACCCACCCACTCCCGACCAAGGACTCAAGAGATTTACTTCTCTTCTTTTATTTGATTCATTTATTCATTCTTTTAATTAGTTTATTTTAGAAATTGTGGCAAAATACCCATAAAATCAGACACCTTTCTCATTTTTAAGTGCATAGTTCAGCGGCATTAAGTCCATTCAGATTCTTGTGCAGCCATCACCACCATCCATCACAACACTCGTTTCATCTTGTAGAACGATAACTGTTCTTTTAAACAACAATTGCCATCCCCTCTCCCCACAACCCTGGGCAGCCACCCTTCTACTTTCTGCCTCTATGATGTGACTACTGTAGGACCTCGTGGAAGTGGATCACACAGTACATGTCCTTTTGTGACCAGTTTATTTCACTTAGATTGCCTGATTCTTTCCCCTTAATTATTCTCGGGATGAGTACAGATGGGGGAGGACCCGAGGGTGGGTGAGGAAGTGAGCATGCAGGGAGGGATCCTGTATGTCAGAGACCAAGGAGGGGAGGGCTGGGGAAGCTCTGAGATCCCATGGGCCTGGGAAGGTAGGGTCCGGGCTTGATGCTCAGAGCCTCTGTGAGGCTTGTTTAGATAGTTGGGCCCCTGAGGACATTTTGCCTGGAGAGCCGCTGCGGGTAGACCTCTTGAAGCTGACGAGGCAATGCAAAAGCTACTTCCAAGAGCTTTCTGCAGGTCTGGGTAGATAGAACAGGACAGGCTGTGGGATGCATGCTGGCACGGGCTGGGAAGCAGGTAGACCTCAGTGTTGAATGTTGGCTCTGCCTTTTGTTAGAGGTGTGATCTTGAGTTAGTCACCTAATTGGTCTCAGCCTCAGTTTTCTCATCTGTAAAATGGGGATAATAATCCCTCTCTTGCAGTGTTGCTGTAAAGAGGTAATGCACATAAAGTGTGAAGCACGATGCCTTGCACATGACAGGCTCTCACACATGCTAACAGTGGAGTGATCAAAGATGGGCGTCTCATACTTAGCATTTTTAAAGAAGATGAAATCTTCTTTAAAAACTGGACAGTGTCTTCTGGTCTTTGCTGATGGCCCAGAATCATGGCTGCTAATTTCTCTCAAAAAGCAATGTGTTTCACACAGAAATGAGAAGTGGGAGTATGAATAGATATATGAATAGACGTAGGAGTATGAGTAGATGTGGGAGTATGAATAGATGTGGGAGTATGATAGATGTGGGAGTATGAATAGATGTAGGAGTATGATAGATGTGGGAGTATGAATAGATATGGGAGTATGATAGATGTGGGAGTTTGAGTAGATGTGGGAGTATGAATAGATGTGGGAGTATGATAGATGTGGGAGTATGAATAGATGTGGGAGTTTGAGTAGATGTGGGAGTATGAATAGATGTGGGAGTATGAGTAGATGTGGGAGTATGATAGATGTGGGAGTTTGAATAGATGTGGGAGTATGATAGATGTGGGAGCATGAATAGATGTGGGAGCTTGAGTAGATGTGGGAGCTTGAGTAGATGTGGGAGCATGAATAGATGCGGGAGCATGAGTAGATGCGGGAGCATGAGTAGATGCGGGA
>NW_022436984.1:19216604-19218870 GCF_009761245.1 Sapajus apella
GGGAGTATGAATAGATGAGGTAGCTGGTGGTTGGTGTCTCCAAATCCCATTTACCCAAAAACAGAAAACAGCAAAGGGTACAGAAAAGCCACGTGTAGAAACAGAGATGAGCAGAGTGCGTGTTAGACAAACCATGACTCCTCCTCCATTTCCATTGACTTGGGGATCTCCCAGAGCTCCCAACTGCCCAGCCCTCGTGGTCCTCAGCAATGTAACTGGGTGGCTCCCAAAGCGAGATCCCTGCACCAGCAGCATCAGCCTCACCTGGAAACTTGTTAGAAATATAGATTCTGAGACCTGCATCTCAGACCTCCTGAATCGGAAGCTGCTAATCGAGCCCAGCAATCTGTGCTTTAACAAGCTCTCCAGTGATCCTGACTCGAGCTCACGTTTGCCAGCTCCAGCCCCTGCCCCACCCCATTTCTACTCCTCTCCCCTCTGCTGCTTGGCACACACCTCCTGCTCCAGCCAGCCTGGTGTCCCTTTTGAAAATACAAAGGGTATTTCTACCCTCCCTCCCTTGCTGTGCCACCCCTGCAGCTGGACTGTCACTGGAATCCACCCATCCTCCAAGGCTGCACACAGATCTCAGTGTACCCAGACTGCTGCTGGTCATGGTGGCTCATAGTGCTCACTCCCTCTCTGACCATCTGTAACTCCTACCATCAGAGCCTCATGCTGCCACTTTTATTGGCAGTTAACTGGTCTTTTACCCCAAGCCAGAGTTGTAAGTGTCTGGTTGGCAAGAACCAACTGGTTCTTTGCTTCCCCTTTAACATTCAATGTGTGTTTTACCATCATGAGCACTGGCATAAAGCACATCGTAGACACTGAGTATACCTAGCTGATGAATTGACATTTGTAGGTTTGGAGGTTGGAGAAAAAGAATGGTGGAAAATTGCCCAGGAATACTGTTCCTGTCATTTTTGATGGTACATCATGATCAACACTAACAACCATAAGAAAGTGTTATTCCCTAGATGCCCAACTTTTCACATCATTAGAGGGAACTCAACAGGTGTTGCTGAAGTGCTGATTAAACAATTATCACTCCTCCCTGGCTTCCTGTTTGTGTCTAGTCTGGAGAATGCCAAAGTCACTGATGGTGCCAGCCCTTCCCACTGTCGCTTGAGCTGTTGGCCAGGGAGCTGCTAGGATTGGAGTCCCCTACCCCCGGCACTGAGTTGGGTGGTCAGAGGGCTGTCTCTGCACCTGACCCTGCTGAGGTGAAGATGCTCTCAAGGCTGCTGAGATTGTTTTGTTCTAGAAGTATATAATCTTAGGACTGGAAATTGACTAGTCCAGTGGCACATGAGGAATCTGAGGCCCTGCTCAGTGAGACTACCAATTAGAGGGAGGGGATGCTGGTTCCTCCGATTCCTAGTGTAGTGCTTGTTCTCCAACAATACCTGGGATGGGCATGAACAGAGCTATCGTTTGGGGGTCTCATATATCCTGCCTCTCCTCCTGTCCTCTACCTAAATTACTACAGTACCCAGCTCTAGTCTGCCCAGAATCCTGGGCCTGACAGTCCTCATCTACCCTGGTGGTGTGTCCCTTCTGTGATTTATGTGGGTATGAGCCTGTGAGGAAACTCACAGAAGAGAATGACCTTGGGCTTGGTGCATTCTAGCCTGATAGGACCGGTCATCTGGACTAGGGCTTCTCCTAGTCCTGAAACTTTGCAGGCATTCATACAGGTCCCTATAGTTTGCTGCCCTCAATCCTCCCAGGAACAAAGGGGTATAAATCAATAAGTTTGTGTTAGAACCTGGATAACTGAGAAACTTGTACTGATTTGTTACTCTGTAGCAGGAATGGTAATTAAATGTCATTCATAACTCTTTTTGATACTAATGGCCACCTAGAATATGACCTTGAGAAGCATTTTGAGTAGGCTCTGGGGGAAAAAAAAGACCTGATGATTGATTAATGTTGTCTGCCAAGAACAGTAAAGAGGAGAATTTGCAGCTGTGCAAAGATGAAATCACTACATGTTCTATTAGTAAAACTTTTCTCTTGAAGTTGTTTCATTGTTACATTTGACTGTAACAGAAAGCCCCCAGTAATAGCCTCTTAAAGAAGATAAATGTGTATTTTTCTCACACATGAAAGTTTAGGTATGGCCAGGCACGGTGGCTCATGCCTGTAATCCCAGTACTTTGGGAGGCCGAGGCAGGCGGATCATCTGAAGTCAGGAGTTCGAGACCAGCCTGGCCAACATGGTAAAACCCCATCTCTACTAAAAAAAAAAAAAAAAAAAAAA
>NW_022436984.1:19218970-19261583 GCF_009761245.1 Sapajus apella
ATTACAGGCATGCACCACCATGCCTGTAATCCCAGCTACTCAGGAGGCTGAGGTAGGAGAATTGCTTGAACCCAGGAGGTGGAGGTTGCAGTGAGCCGAGATTGCACCATTGCCCTCCAGCCTGGGCAACAAGAGTGAGACTCTGTCTCAAAAAAAATAAGTTTGGGTACAAGCCCAAGAGGTAGTGGCTCTCCAAAGTCACAGATAAAGGTCACCTAGTCTTCTTTATCTGGATGTGGTCTCAATCTTATTGTTCAAGATGATGGCATCTCTATTCCAGGCGGCAAGATGGAAAAAAAGGATGATTAAAGGGATGCCTTTTTAAAAAGACAAAATCTTGACTATGAAACAAATATATCTTTCACATGGCAAAGATTTTATTTAAATATTTAATTAACAAGGGAACCAGTAAGATGTTATAGCCGGTTCAAACGAGAACTAAACATACATACACCTACAGGCCACCAAGAATGCTGAGATGAACTTATGGTTAGATGCACAGTGAACCAGCATCCACTGCAATGTTAATGTCATCTCCACTGGACATCATTTCCAATGTTTTGGGGAGGACAGTGTCTCACCTTGTTGCCCAGGCTGAAGTGCAGCAGCAGAATCATGGCTTATTGCAGCCTCCACCTCCCAGGCTCAAGTGAGCCTCCTGTCTCAGCTTCCCAAGTAGCTGGGACTACGGGCATGTACCATCATGCTTAGCTAATATTTTTTATTATTTTGTAGAGACGGAATCTCACTTTGTTGCCTAGGTTTGCAATTTTATGATAGGGCACATTCATATTATTAACAGTATTCTTTCACTCACAGAATTATAAAATGGCTCAAAGACAATGGAAGTCTGCGAGAACACGGAAGTGTGCTCTAGACAAAATACCCAGTCATCATTTTTGTCCTTTTCAAAGTCTTTCACAATTTTTCCTGACGAGATGAAAATGGAGAGTGTTAAGGGCGTACATTTGCTTTCTCTTAAGGGAAGTGCCTGAAAATTGTCACATATACATTTGTTTGTATCCTGTGGCGAGATTTAGTCACATGGTCACACCTAGTTACAAGGGAGGTTGGGAAATGTAGACTTTATAAAATTCGGTTGTACAGGAGAAGGGGAGCACCGATATTGCCAGGAACTAGCAGCCTCAGTCTCAGCCATGATCTCTAGTTACTGTAGCATTGCTCTCAATAGCAGTTAATGAGAGGTCACTAAGGGTCCCTCAGATAATCTGTGGTATGTCCATACAATGGAACATTATGTAGCCATTCAAAAAACAGGCAGCTGCCTGAGTACTGATAGAATGGTCTCCAAGATACAACTTAGAGAAAATAAGCATGCAGGAGAGTGTGTATAACAGAGCGCTATTTGAGCTGGAAAAACATATGAATATGTTTGTAAATCCATAGATTCTTATTGAAGGAATAATAGAAAGGACAAATAGCCTCTGGATGACCAGGGGCCAGACAAAAGAGTGAGGCTAGCTCACTTGGCATTGTAATTGTTTCTTATTCTTTCTGAATTTGTACCATGTTAATGTTACCTGTTATCAGTAGGATAAAATGAAATAAAAGTCACCATCGATGTATGGCTCTAAAAAAACTGAAGTTGGTCAAGGCTGGGAAGAGGGTAAGGTTTATAAATTGTTTCAAGGTATTGCCCAATTATGGGGAGAAGTGGGAACCTTGGGGAAGATGGAATCCTAGAATAAGAGCACATGATAGGGTGTCATCCCACTGCATAGCTTTCTGGGATTCTTGAATTTCAAACCACTTGGATTGAATATTATTTTAAAACCTTAAAAATATTTTTAATATTAAATAAAAATTATAAAATTATGCTAGCTATTATAGATATATATACCTCTGCGTGTACACACACACATACACACACGCACACACACCTCCCATCTGCTTATTTACTCATTCATTCATTCTTGCTAGGGGATTCTACTGCAGGGGAAATCTCTTGGCACTATCTGTAGTCATCTCTTCTTAAGTGGGAAGAAGAGGGAGCCAAGAGTCAGGAAGCCTGGGGTTTAGCCTCAGTCTCAACCCTGATGAGCGGTGTGACTTTGGGTGAGTCACCCCACCTCTCTGAGTAAAGATCTGCATCTGTAAAACAGGCGTCACTGCACTTGTTTTACTTACCTAGCAGGATCGTTTTCAAGATTTATGTTTGTTGGGGAGGTAATTTGTCAGCGCTTGTGAAAAATGTAAAGCATTGCTCAAATGTAAGGGATTATTATGCTCACGGAGAGAGAAGCCACAGATCTCCTACAGGAAATTCTATCCTAGGCAGTAGAAAGGCTGTTCGAAACATGAAACCTACGGAGGGAACTGTTGAGCTGTTAACCAGCAAAACAAGTGCTTACAGAGCATTGGTGTATATCCAGCCCCGTGCAGGCACAGAAGGCTGTAGAACGTGGTGGTGAAGACAAGAAGCTCCAGGAGTGCTGGCCCCTCCCACATTCTGTGTGACCTTGGGCCCTTCCGTGCCTCGGTGACCTCCTCTGTACATGGGAGTAATATTAGTGTCTACCTCACAAGCTTGTGATGAGGATTAAATGAGCAACAGAGGTAAAGCACTTATCACGCCAGAGCCCTTAGTATTAGTAAATGCTGTGCAATGGTAATAACGGCATCTGCCTCGGTAGGTTAGGACGGTTAAATGTGCTGTTGATTTTAAAGCACCCAGGAGGGACTGGATCCCACAGCAGCAGTGGTGGTGGTAAGAACAGTAGAATTGATAGCACTGTTCTCCACTCTCGCCTGTCTTAAAATCTAGTTGAGGGAAGACTCGTTGGAAACAACACACAGTAGCAAACGTAATAGTCCGCCAGGAAAATGTTTGTATATGGAGTGGACATATTCGAATTTGGTAAAGCTTTGACAGGTTAAGAAGTACCTTAAAGTTTCTAGTTTGGTAGCGAAAAACCCAAAAGACATGAATTGTAAGAAAGTGGCTATTGAAAATTCTGTCTCTGGGGTTTCCTGGCCCGGCTAACAGTCCGGGAATGAGCTTTGTTTGGGATGGAGAGACTATGCTTTTGGCATCTAGGTCCAGGATATAAAACTTCAGGGAATTTGCATGATCTCATCCAGTGTGCTAATCACCAGCCAGGAAGCCATTACACCTTCCTGAGGCACTTATCTAGCTGGATTCAGAAGTGCAGCTGCCTCCAAGGGCTTGGGATGGGCTCCTTGGCTTCATTCTGCCAGGGCCTTGTTAGCCACGGGTCATTTTTAAAAGAGGGGCCTTCAAATGACTCCCTGACTGCATTAGCAGGAAAGGGCATGCTGGGGTTAATGGCTAGAGGCAGATCACTCTTCCTCAGTGACTCAGTGTAAAGCAGATGCAGTGCTAATGAAGGGGCTTATTCCTGAGCAGAGAGAGCCAGGAGTGGAGAAGGAGGCTGCAGTTTGTTATCCCCTTTCTTTCCAACCATGTGCCTAGCTCCCTGGCAGACACCATGTGGAATATGAGAGTTGAGAGCTGGAAGGAACCTCGGGAGACAACCCTCTTCTTTCACAAAAGAGAAGGTCCAGAGAGGCGCAAGGAGGTCACCCAGAGACTTGAACCAAGCCAGTTCCAGCATGCAGGACTTCAGAGCCCAGGTCCTGGAGGCCGGGCAGTATAGCAAGAAAAAAGAACACAGGCAGACAGAACAGGGTTGAAATTGTGGCCTGTTGTGACTTCTCCTCTGTGAAATGGAAATGACCCTGAGGAGTATTTGTCAGGATCGTTGAGCTCATGTATAGTGCCCAACACAGCCCACAGAGCACGTGTTCCAGATTGTCTGCATCCATTCTCTTCTGTTAGGGTATAAATACAGCTGAGATTAGCTGCATATTTGTGAAATCTAAGCCTCCAATACATGTGCAGTGAATTCATAACTGAGTATCGTCAGTGTATAATCAACATGAATCTCATAAATTGACCTTACCAAGGTGAACAGGACATCAGAGAAGCCCCCTGCCCCAAGAGGGAATGATTCTGAGAAAATGAGGGATTTGGCTAGGTGAGTTTCAAGTTGGGGTAGTGAAGAGCGTGACCACTCTCCTGCCATTGTATGAGTCTTGGCATGAATGGGACCCAAGCGTGACTTTGGTGCCAGGTTGAGAAACGTCTTGAAGTCAGAGTTATAGATTGGAAACAGCAAACTTGACAGATTTGATCAGTGCGGCCCACCAAGAATGACGAGGGGCCATTTTCCTAGAGAATCACAGACCTGAGTAATTGGATGGTCCCATACCCTTGCCTTTTGGCCAAGGGCTGCCAGGGGCTCTGCAGAACTGCTCCCTGCATGGAAGGCAGTGGCCTGCTGACCGCAGCTGGAGGTCAGAGCCCTGCCTCTGTCCTGATCTCTGGTTTCATTCCTGGCACCACTGCGGGGGGCTGAGTTCACTCCTCCTCGAGAGGGATCTTAGAAATCGTTTATGCTGAAAACCGAGAAGGCAAATAAAACTCATGGACAAAATATGTACTTGTATGTGGAAAAGGAGGGAAGGGATACTCCCTCATCACCCCTGGTTTGGAAGAAAACGAGGAGCACCAATTCTCCTGGGGTCTGTGCTATTTGGGAGAGTGAGCCAGGCATCTTGATTCTTTTAGACCTCAGGCTCATTCAGGTTCGGTGCCAAGAATATTTGGTACAACAGAGTTGCTGACATGTCCTAGCTCTGGACAGTGTCTTGTGGAGTACTTCATCCTCTCTGGAGAGAAGAGGGAGGGAAGTTTTCATAGCACCTTAGCCACAGGCTGCAGTTGTCCTGATGAGTCCTTATGAGAAGAGACCCAAGAAGGGTCCCGGGCTTTGGAGGCTGTGGCAATGTGACTTCTCCAAAAACCAGCAAGGTGTTGGATTGGGTGTTCTCTAAGTTCCTTTCTGTTCCAAAGCTCCATGTTCCTGGTTGGAGATGGCTTCAGCTCTCTCACTTAGAGCAGGAGATCAGAGGTCTCTGTTCCTACCCTGTGTGATAGAATTAAGCATCCTCCCCATAGGAGAATTACCCTGTGGCATAATTCAGTCCCCAAGCCAGAACTTCATTACCATTTAAGAAGGCACTAATCTCATAAGAGGATTATGCAGGAAATTTGATACACCAATTACCCCCCTTCTTTGGTCTCTCTTTGGTGGTTCAGGGTCAAGAATATAATTTTTTTTTATAATGTTTATCAAGAAATACATTTGACAAAGTGTTGGTTCTAGAACCTAAAGAAAGCAGTATATTCTTTGAGCTGCAACTGTAGTAGGCAGGCAGTGATGCCAGAGTATTCTGAATCCTTTGTTATCCTTGGAAGCTGAGCGGGTGCATTCCCAGACTGCCCCACCTGTGCCATTCTCTCCCCTGACTGAGTACTAAATTCCCCTATTCTTACTTTGCAATCGGTTGTCTCCAGTCAGGTTCCAACCCCTAGTGCTTTGACTTTTACTCCTGGGTCCCCTTCATTAGACCTCAGTAAAGAAGCGCCCAAGAAGCACTTTCTGACCAGTCACTTTGGGGTGACAGAGAGTCTAAGTACAAATCCCTCAGGCACATGTAAACAGCCAGGTGTTTGCAGCCAGAGACTCCATGCTGGGAGTTTTACGGATAGAATATCCCAGCAACTATACTACTTTCTGTGTCTTATTTGTAAGGAATAACTAGGGAGGTTGTTGAGGAATGACATGGATCTAGAGTGGAAAATCACTACCTCTAGTAACTCCTACTTTTAGAACTAGTAGATTCTAGTTCTGCCTCAGCTGCTTTCCAGTTAGGTGACCTTGGGTATCATCCTCAAGTCCCAATTTTTCACCTGATAAGTGGGAGCACTGGTGTCCACTCCACAAATCCCTTGCCAGCCCTGGGCTGAAGAATGTGAATGCCAAGAATTACAAATGAGATGCTAAGAGTGTGGATGGTACCTTTATGGCAATGAATGCAAGATGCATCCCAAGTGCATTTGGGGCTCTCATTTAACCATTTTCTCTTGGCCTGTAGAGAGTACTGGAGAGATACAACTTACGCTTGTATTTATTTACCTGTTTGCTTGTCACCTATCACAGCTACTAAAATTCCTATGGTCATCGTGGCCTGGCAATGAATCATACAGAAGTTTGATGTGTGGCCTTTCCCAGTGAGAGTGTGATTTCAGGATCGCTTGAGAGGCTTTATTTACCCCTTTGCTGAGCTCAGGCCTGCAACGAATGTGGAAGGAGAATTTGTCCTAGATGACCAGGCTGAATGGTATTTGTTCACAACCCCTGGAGTGTCACAAGACTTAAAGCTTTTGGGGTGTCCTGGTGCTCTGGAGATGGGAAAGCCATGAGTGATTTTTTTCCTGGGGATGAGACCACGTGGGCTTCATCCCTACAGCACAGGCATGGATAACTTGGCACCTCACTGTCCCTAACACCCAGAGGTGCCTTTTCATGTCAACTAGGGAGCTGGCAATCTAGCACTGGCCAGACTCCAGACTTCTTGTGAAACTCCTGGATTTTGTTTTGTTTTCTTTCTTTAGCCTTAGATTCCTGCCATGTTTTTATGATAATTAGGCCAGGTCTTTGTCTGTGCAGCAGTCTTCCTTTCCTGTCTGCGCTGTCTTGCACAGCCCACTTTTGTGCCAGGCTGTCCCCAGCGCTACCCTGCATGGCCCCAGCCTCACACGTCAGATGCCCCCTTCCCAACCTTCTCATTGCCCAGTTACCTCCTCGATACTCCTGTCCATCCTCCCTCTCCCGAATTGGTAGAGGCGAGCTGGCCCTAGATGCGAACAAGGGGGTCAGCTTAATTCTTTTTGAAGGTACAGCTCTTTTAAAGAAAGTCCCTATGCAGAGTGTTTGTGAGGTTAAAATGATTAAAAACATGTTTTCTATAATTACCATTGTGAACTTATAATAACAGTAGTGTTACTAAACATCTGCAGAGACACTGAACATTGGGGAAAAAGAGATCTATGTGTAAAGAAATGACTGAAATTATATACTGTCAGGAGAGAGAGAGAGAGATATGAGAGAGAGAGAGAGAGAGAGAGTGTGTGTGTGTGTGTGTGTGTATGTGTGTGTGTGTGTGTGTGTTGTGGATAGGGACATACCCCAGGGGGAGGGACCTCTTTTGGGCAACCCTTTGCAGCGCCCCCTGCAACCCTGGACCTTGTCATGAGAGCAGCAGCTCATTTCTTATTAAGTTTTGCAGTTTATATGTAATACAATTTTACGGTTTATCAATTGCCAACTTTTAAACACCTTACTTGTTTTTACTTTATATTTAAAAGTTTAAATCTCAGGGTAATCCTGTTTAATTATACAAACTCACCATCAGCTTCAGTCAAAGTTAGGTCTCATCATGAATCAAATACTTTCTTTAAGGAAACTTTCCCATCCTGAGACTCTGCTGACACCAAGGCCCCGCTAGGTTCTGCGGTCACCCTGTGGACACGGGTGACAGTGGGGAAGCTGGGACTGGATTCCTGCCTTTTAAGGCAAGTCTAGTGCTCTCTCTACCTGTCCTCCGAAGGTGAGAGCAGCCAGGCGGGCATCTCACTGCCCGCTCTCAAGGTATCTGGGCAAGCTACAGGCTAAGTTTCCTCCGGCTTCAGTAACCATCAGACCCGGCTCGGTCTCCCTGAAGTCTGTTCTTCTCAGCCCCGGAGCTGAGCAGAGTTTAAATCACTTTGATCCTTAGAGCATGACAGGAGATGAGAGGGTAGCACATTTATGATTCTGTGACTTTTTCCTGTCTCAGGGGATAGGGATTGGGAATTTCATAATCATTTTACACAGTCAGTCAGTCCATAGGGTAAAATGTATTATGTTTCACATAGAAATTTAAGTTCTGTTTTGGTTTTTACTTTTTGGCATTCACAAGATATGTTTTGGTACATCAAAGGGCTCGTTCCAAATATTTGGGATTGAAGGCGTAAACAAAAAATCAATCTTGTGACTTGTAGATTTCTATCTTTCTTGGCTTTGGAAGATGGATGAACTGGCTGTTCCATATCCCCCTGGATTTGAAACTTGACTTTCATCTGAGCCATCAGGATAACATTTATGAGATCAATACCCCACCGGAAGTTTTAGCAAAGGAAGAATAAACTATCCTGGGTCTCAGTCACCCTAACAGATGTCTGCTTAGGAAGGACGGGACTTGGATGGGCAAGTCTCTCAGAAGCTATGCTATTAAACGAGAACATTTAAAGGGTTCAAGTTACGCTTTGAGATTCCGCCTTCTACCATCCTTTCATCTCAGTGTTTTCCCATCTGCCCTATCTCCTTCCTAGGACAGCCCTTTGAGCTGGCGGTTTGAATTGAGAAGAACAGAAGCTCAAAGGAGCCTCTGGCTTCGGCAGAGAATGACTGCAGCAGTTTTAACACGAGGATGTGGAGACCTGTTTTTGATCATTTTAATGCCTTGTTTTCTCCTTTGCCCTGCCTCAGCACTCACCATGTGTGTTTCCAAAACATGTGTAATGATGAAAACCTGTGTAAACACTCTTGCCCTTGCCACCAAGTATATCTCGTAGCTTGCAAGAATCTGGGGTGTTTGTCGAGGGAAGAAAGCAAGTACAGCTCAGTATGAAGGCTTTGAATGCTCGGATGGAGATTTGATGTTTGAAGTGTTAGAGGAACTCAAGGAGGTAGGGAGGAGAAAGGATTTGGGGTGTGGATCCTCCTGAGACAGGAAACTCTGTATTGAGAGTGAGGCATTTGCTCTCCTCCCTAAACAAAACAGAGAGGAGCAGGTATAGTAATGACCAGGGTGCTGCTGCAGATGATGCTGATGGTAAATATTTGCTCTGTCAGGCATAGTTTCTATGCATTTTATATAAATTAACTTATCAGATCCTTACAACAATTCTGTGAGGGAGGGACTTTATCTCCAGTTTGCAGATCAAGAGTCAGGCACGCAAGGAATAATGGGTTTGCCCAAGGTCACACAGCTGCTAAGTGGTGCCTGAGCCCAGTCAGTCTGGCTCCCAATCCCATGTGGTATCCCTTTTTTTCTTGTCTTGAGAACCCATCTGGATCAGAACGCTGCCTTTCCTCTGGGGCTGTCAGGGAAAACACCACTTTTATAAGTCAAGGTCCATAGCATGGATCCCAGAGGACACATTGTCCTCAGTTGCAGCTGAGCGGCCGTTCTGTCCCTCCAAGGCTGTGGTTTCAGGGATGGTTCTCTTCCACCTTGCTCCCTGCCAAGCTGACTGGTTGCTACTTGTGGTTTTTCATGTTCCCGGGCCTGGGGCAAGAGTCCAGGTGATTGGACGGAAGCACACACATGCTACAGATGGGACGTGGGAGGTGAAAGGACCGAGGCCAGCCTGGATGACACTGCATAGCAAGCTGTGTTGTGAAACAGTTCAAGCTCAAAGCCTTGGGAGCCCTTGACTAGAGCTCTGAAACCCATGGCGGTGCTCTGGGAAGTGTGGAATGTAAAGCAAGTCATACTCATTTTTCCTGTAAATCTTCAGACAAAGCTGTCGAGTAAAGGAAGAACAATGGTAAGACGGCAGGGAAGCAATGACACAGGGAAACAGTTGCATCAAGACGGTTTGGGACTGTGTCATTGCACAGCGCACCGCGTTCCTAATGTATGGATCTGGGGTGGCTGTTTCTTTGAAAAGCAACAGTGAGTTTAAGGGGTGTTGGGAGTAATCACTGCTGTGGGGATTGCAGATGGAACCTAAATACGGTACTTTTACAGGACTGAGATCAGCTCAGAGCAAAATAAAGGAGGATGTTTTAAGTGAGTTGGACTGAAGGGGTGAATCTTCAGTAGGATTTTCTAGCTGAAGGTAATGGAAACATGGCGCATCAGCTTTTCTTGGTATTACATCATTTAACCAACAAGAGTTTATTAAGCACCTTTGAAGTGCCCAGCAGTGTTTCATGTGCTCCTGGAACACAAAGAACATTGCTAGGCACTTAGAAAACATGTGGGGGGAGAGTAATCTCCATGGACCAGCAAGAGGAATACAGGTGTGGACTTGCCTGGAGGGGAGGGGATCGAGAGTGGGAACAGATTCGAGGTGGACGAAGGCCTGAAAATGTAGGCAGATTTCATTTGGAGGGGGAGAGGGGGAGTTTGGGAGGAATGAACTGGGCTAAGGAAGGGCAGAATGAGAAAGGCCTGGCATAGTAGGAGGGCAATGTGGCTGAGGCATAAGGGGGTGGGAGAGTTGGGAATTTCGGGGCTGGCTTTTGAAGGATGTTAAATGTCAGCAAGAGAAATGACTTGTGATAGTAGGAATCACAGAGTTGAAGATTTTTTAACTTTGCTGTTTGGAAGTGAGGTCCTTAGGAGACCTTTTGTCCTTGAGTCTTGTTTCAAGACACAAATGCCATTGAAGCTTTCAAACTGACAGCTTCTTTCTCTTCATTTGTTGTTCGTGATCAGCCTCAAATTTCTGTTTGGTGCATGGTTGTTGCAGATTTGCACTGTCTCCGTAAGAGTTTACGGTTGAGGCAGTTGAGGCCCCGAGAGATTGTCCTGGGTCACGTTGACCTTAGTGGCAGAAGCAAGGCAAGACACCTGGCCTTCTGTCACCCCGCCCCCTCCCCACCCCGCAGCATGGCAACAGACTGCAATCTTATGAGGTTCTAGCTCTAGCTCCATCACTCCAGAAAACTTGTTTAGGTCTGGTGACAAATCACCTTATACAAGAGATTACACAGCCAGCATCTTTGAGCCCCAAAGGTCAGGGGAGCCAAGCATGGCGGTTGGGAGGTAGAGGAGCCTCTTTGTTCAGAAATTCCAAGGCTAGTCTGGGACAGTTACCCCGCTTCAAGCCTCTTGTGCCTTATCTCACAGGCTGTGGGTTTAATTCCTTTTCATAATATTTAGAAGTTGGTAATTGATGGAAAGAGGGACAGCATTTAAAAATATTATTTGTGTCTAGACTTACTTTACTCAACATTGAATATTTACAAATTAAGGTAATTATCTCCCCTAAGTTAGAGTTTCTAAAGGAAGAGACAGACCACCATAGCCTGGAGTGGACACAAGCAACAAATGTTAATTGAACAGCCCCTAAATGTGGGACCCTTTGCTGGGCCCAGGAGGATGGTGGGGGTGGAGGTATAGAGCAGGCCATACCCCTGAAGAGCTACCCCTGGAACCTACCTGGGGACTAGTTATATGGTGAGAAGAGAGTTCCTGACAGCCCAGTTGACCCTCAGTACCAAAGGGGTGGCTCAGAGGGTGACTGCTAGAGGATGGAGGGAGGAGTCAGGATGCCCTCCGGGAAAGAAGGGGCTTAGTGACCGAGGATCTCTGAGGGGTGGGGCTTGGGAGGACCCGTAACTGGCTTTGGATGAAGGGCCTGGGAGAGCAGGCTGCAGAATGTTCTGGTACCTCTCCAGAGTGCTCTTTTTCTGAGCCATTTGTGTATACCTTTTCAGAAATGGTTGTGTAATGTCCACACATATCAGTTATTGTAGATATCAAATTTGTGTGTATATGAAGTCACATGGAGATCAGGGAAGCTAAATGCTCCTGTCACCTCCAAAAGGGAGAGTGCTAATTTTGTAGTTTAGGGAAGGCCCATGGCTTTTTAACAGCGGCTGATTTATGGAGGATGAAAGTTGAGCCAGCCCTAGAGAAAAGTGCTGTGGGCTTTTGGGAAAAAGCAGCCCACATTGTGCACCCACAAGCAACCCCAGCAGGTGATATCAGGGCCTGGGGGAGCAAACCATCTGGGGTGGCCCCTGTCCTGCTGCAGGGTCGTGGCTGTCTGCGGGTGTGTCTGTTGCTGGACGTGGACACAAGGGTAACTGCCAGCCATCCCCAACTCTGCCCAGTCGCTCACTTCCTTTTGCCTGGGCTGGGATGCCCTGTAATGACTCTGGGCATAGAGAGCTTTGTGCCATGGGAGTTGTACTTTCCACTGTGGCAACTAAGAATGGCTTGGCAATTGACGTAGTGGTTGGGTGCCTTTGGAGGTGCTGCCGGGCAAGAGGTCTGAATCCATGTCACTCACTCAATGAGTTCTATCATCAAGGGCTAAGACTTCCATAGACTGCATTCTCTTTTCTGTCTTAGTTAGGAGTGTTTGCTTTTTAACCTTCTGTCTCTGTGAGGAGAGCTGCTTCTTAACTTTTTATTTTGGTAGTGATGATCTATTTCATTTTTTCATTGGGTTCTGTTGATCACTCCCTTGTCACTAACTCCTATTACCCCCAACTCCCACCCCAATTGACCAGGTGCCATGCTAGGCCCAGGGGAAACAAAGGTGTATGGACCCTGTCTCCAAAGAGCCTAGGCTTCTACTGAAGTTGTTCCTTGCTGTCAAGCCCTGCACTCCGGGAAACTCATCAAGGAACAACATGGACTCTGCTAGGGCTTTGAATATCGGGATCAATTCCCGGGCCTGGGATTCTTAAGGCTTGAGAAGTTCGTCCTCGAGGACCATCGCCTTCCCACTGCTTCCAACAGCACACCTGGGTCTATGAGAGTTATCAGTAGTAACGTTGAGCCTCTGCTCTTTCTGGATGAAAAGGAACTGCAATTGGTTGGAAAATATTTCACCCCTCGTAGCTGAGCTATTGAATTACTTTCTCAGACAGGCTATTGAAACTTTCGGATCTCATTAAATCAGGAAACCTGCCATTCACTGAAAGATTAATGAATTAAAGAATCAGAGAGTAATTTGACTTTCAAGGAGAGTTAAGTGGTGGATTTTCTTCTATTTGACTAATTGGGTACCAGGGGATGTGTTACGCTGCAGGATAGTCACTCCACAGCAAGAAAGTCGGGGGTAGGGAGCAGAATGGAAGCCAGGAGTGAGCCATGGTGGCAGGCACTCCCAGCTTCTTGGTTTAAATGCCACCTGCAGGCTTCCTGGGAGAGCAGCTTCCATCTGCCAGGGACAGAGAGTTTCCAGTGTTCCATACCTTTGCCTCTGGCTGATTTCCCAGGTTGTTCCTTGGGCCCAGTTCCACTTCTGAGGGCATGCCCAGCTTTGCTGCTGGCAGCCACAGAGGCATCTGAGAAGCATGTGCTCTGGACAACTGGGTCTGTTCTGCGCTGGCAGAGCTTTTGCAGATGCCTGCCCAGAGGCTTGCAGCTCCTGGGAGGATTGTGGATATGGCATCTGGCTCAACTGAGATGGACCGGGCATTGCACTTGCAGGATGTGCTCACTGGCTCACTGGCTTTCCTTGGCACTGCTGGGAGGTTGGTAGGCTTCTGTCACACCCTGCCGGCTGCTGCAGCTCTGTCCTGCATGGTGCTGACTGCCCTCTCAGCTTTCTGTGAGGGCACAGCCCAGGACGGCTGTTTGGGAGTTTACTGTGTTTGATAGTGGAGAGGTAATCTTGAGGCAATCAAAGGAAATGAGGGATAATTTGCAGGCTTCAGCAGGACTGTCCTGTGGTTAACACAATTAGTTCCATTAATCCTCTCCAATCATCTAAGGTAAATAGAGAGCCTTTGAAGTCAGGGCAAACATCTTTACGAAGAAAGGAAAGGATGAAGTGATCAACTCCTTTCTCTCCAAAGCCCTTACCATTGTGAATCCTGAACAAAACATTAAAAACACCACCATCTACTGTATCCACACAAGAGGACCAGAGAAACAGCTTGGGGAGTCTCTTAAGAGGGGCATGATGTGTGCCCAGCAGGGCATTGGGTTGGACTGGTGGAAAGGACTCCCTTCCCCAACTGAGATCTTCAAGAGAGCTTAGAATCAGCCTTTGGGTAACAGTCCAGTTGGGCTACTTAGGTTGACTATTTCCTTCCTCCCTCCCTCCCTCTCTCCCTCCCATCTTTTTCTCCTCCTTTTCGTTTTATTATGGAAAATTTCAAACATATTCAGAAATAGAACAGAATAATGGACCCCATGCCTCTACCACCCAGTTACAATAGTTATCATGACCCATAAGCAATTTTCCAGTTGGTATTTGATGATCACCACCCCTCCCTCTGTGTGGGTTTTCTGATTTGTTGTGTGTTGTTTATCTGTTTATGAATGAAGGGGGAAATTCTAATAGAGACTTCTTGTCTCTTCTTTCTCTTCTCCTTAGAAGTGGAAGGGGCCAACAATTTTGGTTGATGTGGAGGTTTTCTTGGCCTAGAAAGCGGGCAGTGAGGGCAGGAGAAGGGGCTGGAGAGGTTGGGTGGTGGGAACCAGGAAAAGGTCCTGCTCAACGTGGGTCCACCTGGTGGGCTACATGGATTCAGAAGTGGGACTGCCTTTTTGTTGATATTTCAGCAAATTTGTCAACTCCACATTACTTTTATTCCCCAGGGGATGAATGTAGAACTCATACCCTTCGTAACAACAGCTATGCCGGTATCATCTTTGCCTGGCCTTGGTTCTGATCCTCTTACTCCTTTTTCTGTGTCTTTAAAACAGGAGGTGCACCTTGTGGGGACCTTGTGTTTCTGCAGCCTAAGTAACAGAGCACTTCAGGGTTTAGCCACCAGGCATGGTTTCCCTGCAACAGGCCTGGGACTTGGGGTGCCCTGGGGCAGCCCCCCACCAGTGTATATTGCCAGAATTTGGGGGCTAAGGTGTTTAGTGGTGAGGGGTGGGACACTTAAATGTGTTAGAGCAGCAGCAGGCAGATAGGTTTCCTAGCAACAGGAAATGCCATTATGCCCACTTGAAACATTAGTTCAGTTTTTCTACTTTTTTTTCCCCACCACACAACTCCCCACCTTACAGAAAGTGCAGACCGTTCAGTGGTGCATGAAATCAATGTTACAACTGATTTAATATAAACTACAGCATGCAGCTGGGCCCAGTAGCTTGCTTCTATAATCCCAGTATTTTGGGAGGCTAAGGCAAGATGATTGCTTGAGATCAGGAGTTTAAGACCAGCCTGGTTAACATAGCAAGACCCTGTCTCTACAAAAAAATGTGAAAAAAAATTAGCCAGGCATGGTGGCATGTACCTGTAGTCCCAGCTACTTGGGAGGCTGAGGCAGGAGGATCACTTGAGCCCAGGAGTTAGAAACTGCAGTGAGCTATGATCATACCAATGCTTTCCAGCCTGGGCAACAGAGGAAGACCCTATCTCAAACACAAAAACGTACCTACAATGTATGTTTGGCAGGGAGGTGGGGGGCGGGGGGAGTGGTAGACAGGTTTTTCTTGCCACCTCTTTAGAAGATATACAGAAAGTTGAAAGCTTTTATAAGCCATGTGTCTGTGAAGAGTGTGCATGTTTGGTGGTGAAAGTTTTGAAGGAGGAAGGAGGAAAGTCAAAGTAGACCCCACTCGGGGCGGTAGAAGTCAGGCCTCTGCATTTTCAGACACCTGAGCAGATCCTCCTCAGCCTCCTGATCTCGATGTGTTGGTGGGCCCTAGGCTCAGTCCTTGTTCCTCCAGTTTCGTGGCTCAAACTACAGATCCATACCTTTTATCCAAAATGCTTAGGGCTAGATTTGTTTAGAAAGAAAGAATTTTGGGGGATTTTAGAAGGTTAATATGTTAAGTATTCTGTATATTACATAAAATTCCCAGTAGGTTCTGGGGCAGCTATTTATGATCAAACAAATAATATTTCTATATCACAAATGTACAAATAATCACATGAAGTGGAATAAACATAGACAGTAAATAGCCTTATGTTATTTATGGCCAGATTTTATTGCTGAATAATTTTCACCCAAACTTCAATAAAACGTGTAGCTGTCAGAGCTTTATGGCTGTCAGGATTGTGGGTCAGTACCATCCATCTGCTGCTGACTGCCGAATTCAGGTCTTAAGTTTGGACCTTTCCCCTGCACTTCAGCTCTGTAGATGCAGCTGTCCCCGCCTGTCTCACAGATGTCTCCGACGTGGTCCGTGCAGACCTGCTTCTGTGCACCCGCCCCTCCCACCCTGCTCTCCTCACAGCCTTCTGTTCAGCCAAGGGCAGCTCTGTGTTTTGCTCAGGCCAAGTCTCCGTGCTCTCCTTGCCTCCCCTCCTTATCTCACACACTACGTGCAGTCCCGCAGCAAATCCTTTTGGCTCTGTCTTCAAATTACATTCAGAATCTGACCACTTCCCATCGCCTCCACTACCGCCGCCCCTGTCACTTGTCTGGACTGTTGCTATAGGCTCCTAAGTTGCCTTCCTGCATCCTCATGAGTGCCTGAGGTTTATTCTCCACATAGCCGCCTTTTAAAGTGTGAGTCACAGCATGTCACTGCTTTGCAGTCTCTCCTCTGGCTCCCCATCTCACTCACAGCCAAGGCCAAAGCATGTGTCGGGCCCTGGCTCTCTGACCTCATCTCCAACTGCTCCCCACACTTTGCTCCAGTAATACCCATCTGCTTCAACTCCTGGCAAAGGCCAAGTCTTCCCCCACCTCCATGCCTTCACATCTGCTCCTCTCTCTGCCCCCAGACAGGCTGGCTCCTTCAATGATCAGGGCTTTCCTGGATCAAAGGTGATGAAATTCTGGATCAAAGGTCACATGTGTGTGTCACCAAAATATCATATGGAGATCTAATGTCTAGGATAGAGGGTCCTAAATGAAGGACCCATTCTGACATTCAGAGCTTGAACAGTTTTCAGATCCTTTTTGCCGTGTGCTTCAGGAAATATCTTTCCTTCTGGTTCAGATTGTGGTGTGGGATTCCACAAATGTAAGTCTCATTTGTTGTCCAGTTGTATGAGCCAGAATTGTTCATTTTTAAAGGCCTGGACTTCATAAATAATGTAGAAAACAAGCACACATGTATAAGGAGAGTTGCTCATTTTCAGAGAATAGATAGCCCCTGCTTCCATATATAATTTATACCTCAAAACTTACGTATTACTTAGTCACAGAAAAAGAGCTAGTTGGATGGTTAGTGCATCCAAAGATTACATGTTAAGAAGGCAGGTTCTATCCCAGAAAATGAAAACCATGCCCTACTTCTTATTTACGTCTTGTTCATCATTTTGATATAAAATTTAAAAGTCTTAAACATTTGATTTATACCTTCGAAATTCAACACAGAGTCAACTGATGAATATTGGATTAAAGTGAAATGTCACTGATTTGACATACCTAATGCATTCTGTTTTACTTTATGTTACATAATTTTGAGACCTGTGCTAGGTTTCCTTGGAGAACCAGCATTTTTCTTTTTTCCTGTCTTATAAAGAATTGGAGACAAATGGGAAAATATATTCCAGTGGATTCCCATACAAACAAAGAGAGTGACTCTGAATAGCTGGATGATAGGCACTGTATGGTCACATCATAGCAGAAATGTTTGCCCATTACCTGATCAATGAAGTCTGCTGTTATGACAGTTTGTTACATGAAAGCTAATTAAAAGGTAACATTGTCTAGAATATTCAAATGTGGATTGCCTCACCTCACAAAACTGGAGGAACACCATCATATAGAGGAGATTCAATCAAAGCAAATGATTTTTCAATTATATTAAAATTCTACTGAAAAGTCTGTTGATAATCCCAGCTAGTTGGGAGGCTGAGGTAAGAGAATCACTTGAACCCAGGAGGCAGAGGTTGCAGTGAGCTGAGATTGAGCCACTGCTCTCCAGTCTGGGTGATAGAGTGAGACTCCATCTCAAAAAAATAAAAAGAGCTCTTGAAGCTTTTTTTTTTAAATATGTTCAAACTCTATCCAACTAAGAAATACAGTTAACTACTTACCACTCATAATTGGTGATTAAGATTGAGTAGTGCTGGCCAGGCGCGGTGGCTCAAGCCTGTAATCCCAGCACTTTGGGAGGCCGAGGCGGGTAGATCACGAGGTCAAGAGATCGAGACCATCCTGGTCAACATGGTGAAACCCCGTCTCTACTAAAAATACAAAAAATTAGCTGGGCACGGTGGTGCGTGCCTGTAATCCCAGCTTCTCAGGAGGCTGAGGCAGGAGAATTGCCTGAACCCAGGATGCGGAGGTTGCGGTGAGCCGAGATCGCGCCATTGCACTCCAGCCTGGGTAACATGAGTGAAACTCCGTCTCAAAAAAAAAAAAAAAAAAAAAAAAAGATTGAGTAGTGCTATTATTATTTGACCAGAAAATTATACTTTTCACGAGATATGTAAATTTAAAATAATTTGTCTCATTTTTAATTTATATCTTACAGAACTAAAAATCAGGATAACTGAGTTTCTTTTTATTTCAGCTGTAGGAAGGCAAATTACTCAGGTGCTTTAAAGGATTCCTTAACCTCACTGTGCCTCAGTTTCCTAACCTATAAATGAGAGGAGTGGACCACATAATATTCTTAAAGCAACAACAAAATATTATTTATTTTGTGTGGTGGCACACGCCTGTAATCCCAGCACTTTGGGAGGTCGAGGCAGGCAGATCACGAAGTCAAGAGATGAGACCATCCTACCAGCTTGGTGAAACTCCGTCTCTACTAAAAATGCAAAAATTAGCAAGATTTTTTTCATGATGGCATTGTATCTAATGGTTTGAATATGCTATAATTTATTTAAATAATTGTACCTTATAACTATGAGCCCTTGGAGGACAATGAAGGGGCTTTACTTTCATTGCTCTTGTGTCCAAGCAAAGAGCTTTTTTTTCTTTGAGATGGAGTCTGTCGCCCAGGCTGGAATGCAGTGGCACGATCTTGGCTCACTGCAGCCTCCATCTTCTGGGTTCAAGAGATTCTTCTTCCTGAGCCTCCTGTGTAGCTGGGACTACAGGCACATGCACCACGCCTGGCTAATTTTTGTATTTTTAGTGGAAATGGGGTTTCAGTATATTGTCCAAGCGGGTCTTGAACACCTGGCCTCATGATCTGCCCGCCTTGGCCTCTGAAAGTGCTGGGATTACAGGCATGAGCCACTGCGCCTGGCCAAGAAGCAACTCTTTAATCATTCATGCGGTATGGGCTCCATGACAGCTCACAATGTGTCCCTTCTACAGATCTCCCAGAGCTCATGCTGTCTATGGGGCAACCTGCCAGGCCTCAAGGTACCAGTTGGAAGCATTGGGTCTCAAGCTGGAAAACCCTGCTTTAATGCACATTTCTCTTCTGCAAATTGCAAGGATGCATGGAAGTTATTTAAATTTCTAAGCCTCAGTTTTATCACCCATTAGATGGTTAAGAACAACAATATTGCCTTCTTCACATAGGTTACACATGTAGAGTATTCAATAAAGGGTGCTTATTAGAGTTGTGATTATGAGTATTCATAACATAGTCTATTTTGAGGAGCTCAGAAAGATGGAAATGAATAATAATGTCTTGGATTTTAAAGGGAGTTAAGAACTGAATATCGGCCTGGTATAGTGGCTCATGCCTGTATTCCCAGAACTTTGGGAGGCCGAGGTGGGTGGATCACCTGAAGTTGGAAATTCAAGACTGGGCTGATCAATGTGGAGAAACCCCATCTCTACTAAAAATACAAAAAAAATTAACTGGGTGCATGCCTATAATCCCAGTTACTTGGGAGTCTGAGGCGGGAGAATCGAAAGAAAGAAAGAGAGGAAGAAAGAGGGAAAGAAGGAAGGAAGGAAAGAAGGAAAAGAAAAGAGAAAGAAAGGAGGGAAGGAAGGAAGGAAGGAAAGAAGGAAATAAATACCTTTGTGAGCAGCCATTGGTAAAAGTTCTATTAGGCTGTGATACTACAGAGACAGAAAATTTCCTGATATGAAGATAGTTTTTCTGGTTGCAAAATCTTGAGTTCCTGACTGAGCTTGCCCCCGTTTCACGTGGATTCGTTCAGTTTCACTTAAGAGTCTTTATTGATTTCCTATCTCATGCCCAGGCCTGGATCAAGAGCTGTGGAATCCTCAAAAGAAGGACATGGCTTAGTGGGAGAGGTGCTCATAGTCCGGGTGGGAAGTAACAATCACAGTGACCGGCAGCTAATATTTACAGGAAGCTGTGTGCCAGACGCTTTCAAGTGCTCTGCCACATCACTGAATCCTCCAACTCACTGAAGCAAGTGCCACTGACAATTCTCAGCTTGTAAGATGTGGAAATCCAAACAAGCACCAGCGCTTGAAACAGGAAGAGCTAGGATTGGAACCCTGGTAGACTATCTTCAAAGCCTTTACTTTCAATCACTGAGATATATTGGCTTAGCGTAAGAAATAGGAAATGTAAAATAAAACACACACATTCAAATACACCTAGTGATAGAGACCACTGCAAATCAAAATGTAAAATGTAAAATGCAAAGTGCAGATTGGCCGCGGATTGTCTGCTTCAGAATGCTTGGGTAGGTGGCTACGTTTCCTGCTATTTGCCCTCACCTACCTCTTCTTAGGATATGCAGTCGTGCACTGCCATTTCTCTCAAAGAAGACAGACAGACTGTGCTGTGACCAGATGATGCTGTGTCTCCTTACACACGCTCCACATTAGGTTAGGCACTTTTGGACGTTTTCTCAGTTCAAGAAAGCATTTATGTACACATAGAGTTATTCATTTTTAGCTACCTCTGTCGTCAGAGGGAGCCCCCTCTCTGGGGCCGTTTCTGAGCCTGCTAAAAAGAGGAGGTAGGTGCTAACTTGAGCCTACTCCATTTGTGGTGTCTTGAGAGCTAGGATCTGTAACGTGGGCCTCCGGTCCAGCCAACAGGAGTTTCACAAGGAGACGATGGCTGCTGCTAACTTGGTTCCTTCCTGGCGACCTGGCTGCGGGTGATGAGAAAGCGAAGTTTCAGCCAGTTTCGAGGAGTGTTTATTTAAGGTGCGTCTGGCAACTGAAGCAAGCTGTAGTCTGGGGGATTAGAGACGGGAAACAGCCAGCGCAGTAAAACGGGACATTTTGTTTTTTTAAATGAGTAGTGACTTAAATTTTTAACAAGCTAGCTCAGGACATGATCTTTTAAACGGGGACAGAATAAGGAATAAGGCCTCCTTGTCTGTTTCTGGTTTGCTCCTCCTGTCATGTCCATCTCTTGAGTCAACTCTTGCTTCTTGCTGATTAAGACTCCTTCTGGAGATAAGGAGGTCTGTGCAGAACGCGTGTGCTCATGTGCATGTGCGTGTGCCTGTGTGTACTCCCATATACTCCCTGATCATATTCACACAGCAGCACCGCATCGTAAACATATGGTGTGCTGCTCCCCCCACCCCCCGCCACCTAATGTATCACAGAGCTAGTTCCCTGTCAGTCAGTACATTTAGATCTTTTTCAGCCTTTTGTAGGACTCACATGGTGATCTACCATATGATGTACCATAATTTATTTAAGCGGTCTCCTATTCATGGATATTTAGGTCATTAAGTTCATTAAAAGGCTTTCTAGAGCATTTTCTCTAATGATCTTGTTTTGTATATGAGGAAATTCAGATCCACAAACACACAGACAAATTTAAATAATTCAGCAGACTCTGAAACCTACATTTTGGATGTGTTTATCTTGCTATTATTGTATTTTGATCACAGGAGACAGGAGAAGGTGGCTCAGCTGTGTGCCTGTGCGTGTGTTTGCACACGTGGGTGGGTGTGTGAATGTACGCGCCTACACAGGTAGGTGTACATTATGTTTTGTGACAGATGTGCTCTTGAAAAACTCTGAATGAGTCCTTTTCTTTTTAAAAATGGAATATGAAATTTTAAATGCTCCGAGGGTGGGAAAAGGATTTGTTATTTAAAGGAAACTTGTGGAGGAATCCTTATGTGAAATAAATCCTTTTTTTTCCATTTTTAAAAACTGCTTCATTGAGGTATAATTTACATACAATTAAGTGGATTCATTTTAACTGTAGGCTTGATTTGTCCTGCCAAATATCTACATTCATGGAACCGCCACCACAATCAGGATGGAGGAAACCCTCCTCACCCCAGACGTTCCCGTGTCTCCTGGCATTCATTGGCCACCTCCAGCTCCACAGAATCACAGATGTGCTTTTTGTTATTGTAGGTTTGTTTTGCCTTTTCTAGAACATCATAGAAATGAAATCCCGTGGTATATGCTTTTTTATGTTTGGCTTCTTTCACATAGCATCCATGTTTTTGCATGTATTAGTAGTGTATTTGTTTTTTGTTTTTGTTTTTAAGAGGCAGGATCTCACTTAGGTTGGAGTGCAGTTGTGCAATCATAGCTCACTGCAGCCTCAAACTCCCAGGCTCAAGCCATCCTCCTGCCTCAGCCTCCCAAATACCTGGGACTATAGGCATGCACTACCATGCTCAGCTAATTTTTTGTTTTATTTTTTGTAGAGACAAGGTCTCAGTATGTTGTACAGGCTGGTCTTGAATTCCTGGCTTCAAGCAATCCTCCTGCCTCAGCTTCCCAAAGTGTTGGGATTTTAGGGGTGAGCCACCGTGCCTGGTCCTCATTCTTTTTTATTGCTAAGTAACATTCCATTACACAGATGCATCATTATTCCTTTACCTGTTGTTAGACATTTGGGACATTTCCAATTTGGGGCTGTTAGGAATGAAGCTGCCGTGAACATTTCTGTATTGTAGATGGATTCCCAAGTAAATCATTGCCACAACTCAGCTGTACAGAGCCAGTTTTTTATATGTTGAAGTAGTATAAACTAAGGCTATCCGTTCAATAAGCCAACATGTAGAAATCTGTATTAAACCCCTCCCCTGTGCTGGACAGACAGGGTCCTGGCCTGCAGGGATGTACACTAAAGCCTGCATGTCTTTACACAGCAATCGAAGGTGTCTGACAAAAATAACCTGCCCCTCTCCTTATGCTATGAAAGTAAGCGCTATTGTAAGCCGATTAACAGAGTAGAATCGTGAACATATTTGATTACATGTGTACTCTCTGCTTTCTGACCAGTCAGTGCACACTACCAATAGAGCTAGTAGCAAATTTCACCCCAAATGGAGAGTCTTTAATTAGCTGCTAACTTCAAAATCCGCATCCCACAGCTGCTGATGAGTTGCACATTGTATTGCCTCAATGCTTTCTGCTTTCCAAATGCAGAAGCTGGAGGGACACCTGCTGCTTGAATATCCGCTTGAATGTCCATCCAGCTGGCCTCTCCCATGCCAGGTGGGTCTTGGGATGGTGCCTGTGGTGCTGCCAGGGGAGAGTGGCCATCAATGAAGGGGTACAGGACTTGGGCAGTGGGCCCCCTGCTTTGGGAACCAGTCCCCAAGTCTCCCCGATGGTTCCCATCTGCCTCCTCCCCTCTCGCTGTCCACCTTCCTCCAAGTAAAAAAAAAAAAAAAAAAAAAAAAAGAGAGAGACACAAGCAGTAAATTCTAGGACCTTACTGGTGGAACAGGGCAGTGCAAGCCTCCCCTCGTCCTCATCCTTTCCGGATTCATCTTTTTCCGACCCTGTCCCTCCCTTTTGCCTCTCTCCATGGCTTCGTGCCTGACAACAGATGATACAAATTGATCCTGTGTGACCCTTGTGAGCCGTTCTGAGGAAAGGCTTGCTTAGACATCTCAGGCAGAAGTTGAACCTTTGGTTAGGAAGCTTGACTTTGTATATTAGACGCCCCTTCCCGTGAACCCAATAGCCCCCAAAATGCAGGTGTGCAGATACATGTGGATCCCCACAGGCTGACAGCAGCACAGCAGCCAGCAGCCTGGAGGTCAGCACAGGTGGAGTCCCTTCAGTTTTGCCATTGTAGTTGTCCGAGTTCCTGCTGGGCAGGTGTGGTGTCGAGAAAAGAACATGAGACTGAGAATTAGGAATTGAGGACGCAAGTCCTTTTTTTTGAAATGAAGTCTCGCTCTGTAGCCGAGGCTGGAGTGTACCATCTTGCCTCACTGCAACCTCCGCCTCCCGGGTTCAAGCGATTCTCCTGCCTCAGCCTCCAGGGTAGCTGGGATTATAGGCACGCACCACCACACCTAGCTAATTTTTGTGTTTTTAGTACAGATGGGGTTTCACTATGTTGGTGAGGCTGATCTCGAACTTCTGACCTCAAGTGGTCCACCTGCCTTGGCCTCCCAAAGTGCTGGGATTATAGGTGTGAGCCACCACATCCAGCCTAGGGAGCAAGTTCTGACTTCACCATTCCAGCTCCAGGGGCCTCACGTGCAGACACAGGTGTGAATGGCGCCCCCTGGAGTTGTGCAGCTGGTGTGATCTCACTGGCACAGGACATGATGTAATGGCCACCTATCTTCCTTAACCCCAGCTTTCTCAGACATTCAGCTGTGCTAATAATACTTGTTAGCATGCCTGTAATCCCAGCACTTTGTGAGGCTGAGGTGGGAGGAAGGTTTGGGCCCAGGAGTTTCAAACTGTAGTCATGATGGCACCACTTCACTCCAGCCTGGGGGACAGAGCTAGACTGTCTCAAAAATTGCTTTTGGAAAATAACAAAACTCATTACCTTACAGATTAACTGTGAGGAATAAATACATGAATACCTGTGAGGGGCTTTGTAAATGGCTGAGCACCGCCCAAAAAAAAAGTCCGTATCTTTTTGCTTTTCTAAGATTGCTTTTTTTGAGGGCTTGCTATGGGTTGGGTTCTTCCTCATTGCCATGTTCCTAATTCACATGAGAGACACTCTTGTTGATGCCCAGACCTCCCCTCAGAGCACGGTGGGGAGATCAAGGTGTCTGAGGCATTGCTCTGCCTTCCAGATCTGCCTGGGGAAGCCAGTGCCACCTGAAAAAGGGATTGAGCCCATGCCGGGGACGGGAGGGTTGAAGGAAGGAGAACACAGTTCCGGCTGGATTGTCAGAGGAGGCTCAGTGGGCCGGGCATGGCTGGGGCTGTGGGTGTGACTTGCCAGCCCTGTCTACCTCTCCCCTGTGCCCCCGGCTGACCTGGGTGAGAATTCTGACTGAAAGCTCTCTAAGCCTGTTTTTTCATCAGAAAAGTAGGGAATATTGCTGTCTCATAGGAGATTAGATGAACTAATGCAGGTAAGGTGCCCATCACGGTGTCAGAGGCACAGGAGATACCATTGCTCTTTTTTCATGAGTACCTCAGGTCTTCCCGATGCCCAGGTATACCCTGGGTATAGCCCTTCTTGCTCTGGGTTTCCCCCTGAAAGGGTACATACAGTACTCTTACTTTGGATTTTAAAGTACAATACTCTTACCATAGTTTAAAGAATCTCTTTTTAGAGACAGGATCTCATTTGTCACCCAGGCTGGAGTGCAGTGGCACATTGCAGCCTCGATTTCCTGGGCTCAAGCAATCTTCCTGCTTCTGACTCCCGAGTAGCTGGGACTACAGGGGCATGCCACCCCACCTGACCTTTAGTTCTTTATTTGATATTCACAACAATAATGTAAAGTCATCACATGTCCTGGAATTACATGTAGTAATACCAACTTTGTTGAGGAAAGCTTGTTATAGTAAAAAGAACATTCAGCTGCCGGGTGCCGTGGCTCATGCCTGTAATTCCAGCACTTTGGGAGGCTGAAGCGAGTGGATCACCTTAGGTCAGGAGTTTGAGACTAGCCTGACCAACATGGAGAAACCCCGTCTGTACTAAAAATACAAAATTAGCCGGGTGTGGTGGTGCATGCCTGTAATCCCAGCTACTCAGGAGGCTGAAGCAAGAGAAAAAAAAGAAAGAAAGATCACTGGACTGAGAAGCAGAAGACTTGGCTTTTTCATAATAACTGCAACAATGATGACTATTTTGTGCCTGGTGCCTTTGCTAAGCACTGTTCATAGATTATCTCATTTAACCTCACAGAGGCTGCGTTTCACTGACAAGCAGTCTGAGGCATAGAGAGGGTAGCTGCTTGCTTCAGGCCACGTGGCCACTAAGTTCACTCTTACCCACCATGTGCAGAGTGTCTCCTGGGTGCCAGGTGCCATGCATGCAGGTTTCATGGAATTTTCATGACAACCCATTTCACAGATAAAGAGGCTGAGAGGCTCAGGAAGAGTAAATAGCTGCCTGAGGTCACTCAGCTGATAGAGGACAAAATGGATTCTGCCCTGGTTTGACACTAAAGGCTGTGTTTGTCTCCCCCAGTTTGACTACCTTGCTTCTGGCCCCTGCTGGTGGGGCAGCCAAGGCACTGTAGCATGAAAGAGAATCATAGTCAAAGAAAATAGAAATAGGAGCTGGGAAGATGTGTCAAGTCGGGGTTTGAGGTCCAAGGAGATTGGATAAATTGGGGTGTATCTGGGAAACTGGGAGGAGCCTGGTGCACAGAAGTGGCTCAGAATAGCCCTGGGCATGGCTGGGAGGAGGTAGCGGGCCTGCTTTTGTTGTCATGAGAGCTGCCTGGTGCCAATGCTGACTGACAGCTTACAGAGTTGCGTGTGGCTGGGCACCTACATTGTACGTTATCTGGACCATGTAATCGTGAACGGAATTTATGATTTAACTAATTTGGCAGTGAAGTTGTGCCACACTCTTCACCATCCTTTATGCTTGGTGACCCCTCCAGTCATTGCAGACCCAGCACCTTTGATGGATTCTCAGATCTTCCTCACTTGGCTGGCTGGGGCTTGGCCGGCGATCTGTGGCCATCTGCTCAGGCTGCAAAGCTCTTTGTTGCTTTTGGCATGTTTAATAGCTTAATTTCTATTTTTCTGTTTGGAAATGCAGTTCACCAGCATCGAGGCTGCAGTGGGTGCTAAAATGGTTTCTGATTGCTATCTTGAATGTTAATATCCGAATACATTTTATCATGGATGACCTGTCCTCCCTGCCACGAGTTCTCACTCCCCTTTTGCAAAGATGGGCATGCTGCCTGCCTTTGGATAGGCCCCGGAGCCTATATCATTCCTTTGCTGTCTCCCTCCCGGCTTTCCACAGATAGCATTGTACTTTGCCAATAAAGTCTGCAGTCGTGGGAAATCTTTGAGTTGGAGGATATGAGAAAGTGTTTCATTTTGCCAGCAGGGTTTACTAGGGATGATCTAATCTCTAAAAGGCATACATTATTTAAATTCCATGCTTTTGGGCAAGAGGGCCGCTGATATTTGTGAACTTTGGCAAGGAGAAGATTCTGGTGTGGCTCTATTCAGTAGAGCCGACTGTTGGTCTTCCTGATTGTCATTCACTGCAGGGGCTGGTGGGGGTCAGCTCTGGCAGTGAGAATTCTGGAGAATGTTTTCTTTACCCAGAAACTTAAAATCACGGACTCTTGGGGAGAAAGGAATGAGAAAAGGCAGCATGTGGAATTATCAGTTTGTTATTTGGTTCCCATCTGGATTTAAAGCTGAAGATCCTAAACTCAGATCAGCAGCTCCCACGGGGTGCCCGAGGGCCAACGCAGGCCTGCTCACGGCACTCCCTCACTCCTATGCCCATGGAGCACCTCAGCTATCACCAGTGGCCTCTCCCACGGGGCACCGAAGAGTCTTGTGGATGAAAATGAAATTTTGAGGGAAACCTTAAGCTCTCTCAACCATTAGAGGCTGAGGCAGGAGACAAAATGGGGCCAAGGAGTGGCTCTGGGAGCCTCCCGAATTGTGTGTAGGGTGAGACACTGGAGAGTCCAGAGAACGTCCTTCCAGCTGAACTGCTTTGTCTCTTGGGGACATGTGGTGCTCCTGGTGTAGCTGCCTTGTCTTTCCTCTCCCCTTGTTCAAATGTCATTCTAGTAGAGATCACATGCCTGCCTTCCTTCCTGGGGACAGACGCTTGGGAGAGTAAATGAGCCCAGAATACACCCTGGAAGTTCTGAACACAGAGCCTTTTCCCACCTCCATGGGTGTACACTGGATGTTTCCTAAGAGGCAGTGAGCTAAGAACTAGGTGTGCAAATCTGGTTATCTTACTTTCTGTCTAGCTGGGCAGAGAGATAGATGGACAATGAATTACAGCTTAATAGGAGCTATATCAGTCAAGGTTCTCTAGAAGGGCAGAACTAATAGGATATATGTATATATGAAGGGGAGTTTATTAGGAAAATTGACTCACAAGGTAAAGTCACAAGGTGAAGTCCCACAATAGGCTGACTGCAAGCTGAGGAGCAAGGAAGCCAGTCCATGCCCCAAAACCTCAAAAGTAGGGAAGCCCACAGTGCCGCCTTCAGTCTATGGCTGAAGGCCCAAGAGACCCTGGCAAATCACTGTGTAAGTCCAAGAGTCCAAAAGCTAAAGAGCTTGGGGTCTGATATTTGAGGGCAGGAAGCATCCAGCATGGGAGAAAGATAAAGGCTGGAAGACTCAGCCAGTCTATTCCTTCCAATTTCTTCTGCCTGCTTTATTCTAGCCACACTGGCAGCTGATTGGATAGTGCCTACCCAGATTGAGGGTGGGTCTGACTCTCCCATTCCACTGGCTCAAATGTTCATCTCCTTTGGCAACAGCCTCACAGACACACCCAGGAACAATGCTTTGCGTCCTTCAGTCCAATCAAGTTGACACTCAATATTAACCATCATGGGAGCCATGAGTAAGATGTGTGTGGCATATTGTGGGAACACAGATGAGGGGGAATCCAGATGAGGCATATCTGGATAGATTTCAGAGAGGTGATAATTGACCTTGGCTTTGAAGGAGGAGGAGATACCCACCAAACTGACTCTTCTGAAGTAATTCTTGCTGAATGCGTTCCTGCTCTTTGCTGGGGATGGTGAAAAAGGAGAAGGAGGGGATAGTGGTTCCTGCCCTTGAGAAATTCACAGCTTGTTGGGGAGAGAGCCTGGCACTATGAACCAATGAAAGCTCTGTGTAGACAGATGGAATTATGGAGGCGGAGAGGCTAGCGAGGGACTTGGTGATCCAGGGTTTCCAGAGTTACTATGCTCTCTTATGGAGAGAACAGTTTCTGTAAGGATAGTTCAGTCCTTGCAAAGATGTCTTTAACTACAAGAGGCCCGGCCCTCTGGCTTTTGCCCTACCATATTATTTCACCACCTTGGCTCTATATATTATAAGTAGTGAGCTGGATTTGAGGTAGGGAGGGAGGAAAGGAGGGCGCCTGTGATGTTTCTCACGCCTTGACATGCCTTTCCTTTCCTCTTCCCTTTGTTCCAATTTCAGGCTCATCAGATACTTTATCAGTTGTTCTCTGTCCTTCATCATTAAGCTGGGTTCAGCATTGTTCTCCATTTTTTAACTCTGCAATGAGATGATAAGTGCCGTAAAAGCAGGAATATTGTCTTCATGCTTCCCTTATTTCCCCTGGGAGCAGTTTGTGTGGTATCAAGAACATGGGTTTCTCCAGACAGGCTTGGCATTGAATCTCAGCATTGCCACTTAGCTTGGAATTTGGGCACAATTTCCATGTCTATAAAATGGGATAACATGGGGCTTTCTCAACCTCAACATAGATGACATTTGATGTCTTTTGATGACGTTTGGGGCTGAATGATTCTTTGTTGCAAGGGGTCATCCTATGCACTGTAGAATGTTTAGCAGCATCTCTGGCCTCCACCTACTAGCTGCCGGGAGCAGCACTCTCCAGTCATGACAAAACTATCTCCAGATGTTTGCCAAGCGTCCCCTGTGGAGCAAAATTGCCTGCAGTTGAGAACCACTGGGACGGTGCTACTTATTGGGTATGCATCAGACCTCCCAGGACTGCATCTGGAACACAGTAGGCATTCAGTAAATGTTGATTCTCTTTCGTTCCTAATTCACCTAGCACTTAACACATTGTAGGTTGGTGAATTACATGGAGCTGTGTCTCTAGGTTTTAGCAGTTTGGGGTAGAAATATTGTGGAACTCGCAGGTTGCCCACACAATGCACTAACAGAGTCACTGTCATTTTCTTAATTGCAGATTGATCTGGAGCCAGAAGGAAGAGTGTATGTGATCATCGATCTCTCAGGGTCGTCGGGTGAAGGTAGGAGAGTGTGACCTCTCAACCCTGCTCTCTTCCATTGGCCCTTTGCCTTCTGGGTCTCTTCTTTCCCTCCTTGGCTGGGACACATGATAGTGACATTTAATTAATTGGCATCCTTTAAAGGAAAAGGTTATTTTGAAGATGTTTATGCCTGTGTACCAAAAGGGACCAGCCATCTGTTAACTTTGGTAGAGCAGAGGGAAGATTTTGGACTTACCACGTGAGGCCAATAAATCGGGCGTTTCTGCATGCTATGTGCAAGGCAGGCGGTGGGTCAGCCTCTCCCCGGAGGCTTGCGTGGGGTTTGTGTGTGTGTGTGGTGGGAAGGAAGTAAAGCCAGTTGGTCTAATGGCATTCAGAAATGAAACAAATAAGGTGATAAACTTCAGACTCTTCTTTACAGCTTGGATAGAAGTGCTACTTCTTTTACCAGCTCTTTAGACAGGCAAAAGGTCTGCTCTTAAATAGTGGGGCAAGGGAACATCTGCTCCCACTCACTGATTAGACAGCGTATTACACCCTCTTCCTCTTACACCCTCTTCTTTCAATCCTTCTTTGCTCACTTAATACACTTAAGACCTTTGAAGGGTTTGCTGGGTGTTGAGGACTGAGCAGTCAAGGGAAGAAGGAAAGCCTAGAAAATAAAACTTTATCCAAATGGGAACAAGGAGATAGCAGCCGACATAAGCTCTAAGGAAGATTTGGAATTGGGACCGAAATGTAGTTATTGTGGCCATCTTTGCTCTCCTCCTCCTCCATCTGTGGGCAGGGGGACACAACAGTTGGCTTTAATGCCATGGCAGGTATACTGGAAAACCATGTGTAGTTCCTCTTGGCAGTGAGAAACCAACGATGTTTGGGGATTATGTCCCAAAGGGAAAGATGGACACTCAGCTCTCTCAGCTCTCCTGCCTGGGTCTTTCAAACATCTCCCCAGAATACTGGGGAATCACAAGCTCGGAGTCACAGCCCCACACACAGTCTCTAGTTTAAGGCTCAGTGATGGAAGGAAGGATTACATAAACACATTCAAAGGAGTCAGTCAAATGATGTGCTTGACAGTGGTGCCTGACGATTTCCATTCAGCTAATTTATCACCCAGTCTCAACAGGTATTCGGCATAATTCAATAATTGTGTGTATATGAGGATTATAACAGAATTAAGCCCTCTTTTAATAGATCTCAATTATTTGGCATTGGTTTAAAACTTGAAAGAGCCTTACAAAATTGGTTACTTACATTTCCTGTTCTTTATTGCAATTACATTTTGGCATTTCCAACTTCCCTTCTCTGTTCTCAGCTCTGAACAGCCCAGAATAGAACCTGTTGTAGAAGATTTGAGGATTTAACAATAGTTCAGATGAAATATTGAAGACGTACAAAAGGGCTTAAAGACAAATTAAATGAGCACCAGGGTACCCACTGCCCCTATTAAGAAATAGAGCAAGCAGTGAGGGGAAGCCTTGACCTTGCTTTTAACATAGCAAGTGATCCACATTCAACAGACTTCAGATTTTGCAGTGTGGCCTCCTGATTCTAGATACTGGCGAAACATTTGATGGGCAAAATCAATCTCCTTTTTCCCTTACATAATCTGTGTGCAATATGATAATTAATTAAATATGTATTTCCTGTGCCAAGATGCTGAGCAACCAATGGAGGCCGGGACTATTTTCTTTTTCTTTGAAAAGATAAATGACTTGCAAAATTATAGAAGACATCCTTTTTTACATTAAAGGGAAAGAAGATGGACAAATGGATGAATAAATAAATCAGAAGCAATTGATTTTTTTCTGCCTCCATCTACAGCTTATTGCATGTGAATAGCCAAAGCAATTTTCACTGGGCTAAATTCTGAGTCTGTTTTTTAATCTCTTTCATCTAAAGAAAATAGAGTTTACTTAAAAAATGCTGACACATGCCAGAGTCTGTAAAGTGCTCGCATGTGTTGCTCTGAAGAAAAGAAGACATTTTTCTACTCTCTCTTTTTTTTTTAAATTGCTGTTCTTGGACTTGGGATCCTTTCTTTGGATGCTGGGTAGGACTTTCAGTCATCCCTTCTGAGAAGCTGCTCTTGCTGTTTGTGTTCTATACATCTGTTCTCCCAGTCCTGTTGCTGGGACTGTGAGGGCTCCTAGTCTGGAGGTGGTTTTGGAAGGGTTGGGAGGGCAAGGGGAGGCCCTAGAGAATGAGAAACCACAACACTTCATACCTAAGCCCTGTGAGATGGGTCTGGGGTGAAGCAAGTTGCCACTACCACACTCCTGGATTTACAGACTGTGGACTTTCACAGATTCTTGTCTGTGTTTTCTTTTCTTTTCTTTTTTTTTTTTAATGAAAATACCTAACTCTGCCTTCTGTGAAAGGGAGAGAGTTGAAATGAGGCACAGCTGAAGTTTCACCACTCCATTATTCTGCCATCAAGCATCCCTTCAGCTCCCATCTCTCAAATGCTGCAGCCCCATCAATGGAAAAAAATACATTCATGGGAATTGCACGAAGTTTACAACACATGCAAATTCCAAGGAGCCCAGAGAGAGGTGTGGGGGTGAGATGGTGTGAGTGACTACACCCCCTTCTTCTAGGATGCCCCGAAGGATTCTTTTCCTTGCCCACATGCTGTTAGAAAGCCTGGGTGTTTATGTCTGCTAGAGCTGGAGCTAATGTTGATTTCTAACTAATAAAATTCCACTGCTTGCATGTCCTGTGCAGTTCACTATAAAGGAATTTGACCAGTGTGTGCTTTGGCTAAACCAGGCAACCTAACCCCCGATGTTGAGGGGGTCAGGCTGGATAACAGTTAAGGTCATTTCTGGTCATGTGATTTTACCCTTTGGTACAATTTGAATGGACATCTGTCAGAGCTTGTGGCTGAGGGCTGGCTAATATGTACACCAGAAAGGGGTTGCAAGAAATGGACTCATTTTGACAGGTATGGTGCTAGGCACTTTACCTATATTATACCACGTAGCAAACCTACTTGAAATGCTCTTGTGGGAAGCTCCAGTCTCAGTCCGTGTTTTGCTTACGTTGTAAGTAATAATCACAGGGGTTCTGGTGAGCATGGCACTCCAGGCTCACCAGATGCTTAAATCAAAGCATAATTAGCTCAGGTAGCAGAAGCGTAAACAGCAATGTAATTCTCACTTGTGCAAATGATGGTTTCCTGCTGTGCCCAGTTGTTAGTATTTCTTTTTTTGATATGATGTAATTTGCATATTATTTCTTATTCTTTCTAATAATGTGGCAAAGCCCCATGATTTGCAGGCTTACAGATGAGAGATGGTCGGGGCCTGACCTGGGGACCAATAGGTTCTTCTTCCCCTGCCTTCCATCCAGGTATTGTGCTCATCTGGGAGAGTTCTTCAATGTCAAGAGCAATGACAAGTAGGCCTCATTGGCATGTTTGGATCACCACCCTGTTTCTCCAACAAAATATAGAGGATACAAAGAAATGTGAATGATTTTTGCAACACATACAACACAAATCATGCAGTTAAGTCGAGTTCTGAAGGAATTGCATATTGTGGAAGCAGAAGAGCAGGGAGCAGGAGGCACCCCGTTTCTTTCTGCAGCCACAGGCTGAAAGTGGTCAGCCTCCTCCCTGGGACTCCACAGATAGCGGAGAAAGAGCACAGCCTTAGGAGTCCCTCAGACCTGGGTTGAAATCCTGGCCCTAGTGTTCATTAGCTTAGAACCTCAGATTTCTCACCCATAACATGGGGTTAATAGTACCTAAGGTAGGTGCTAGACTAGGATTGTCATAAGAACAGTGCTTTGGTACAGTGCCCTTGCATGCAAGAGATGCTCAGTAAATATCCTGAAGCCTTGGAGACCCGAGGGCAGAGAGGTTGGCCTAGCTCTACCCAGTGCCCATGAAGGACCATCAGGCAGGGTGTTCAGGGAAACTGTTGAGGGGAGGTTTCTGACGCTGAGGTGGGACACGTTCACAAGGGCCAAGAACAGAACAAGGTACTAAAGAGGCGACTTCAGGGAGTAATCTGTGCGGAAGGGACTGTGATATTGCTTTCTGCAGAGTTCATATCTTGCCTCTGTTTTGCCTATTCTCACTCTATTTATTCCTCATCCTTTCCCAAGCAAAGTAATTCCTGGAAGGACATTCTCTAGCTTCCCTGAGCCACTCATTTGCATTCCATGGCCCTTGATACCAGAGGCTTCTCCTTGTCAGAGCCTGGGCTTGTCCCATCCCTGCTGAGTGTGGACTAGAACATGTGGTCCCCATCCTCTCACCCGCCCTTGGGTAAAAGCCCTTTAAATATTTGAAGACAGTTACTCAATATCTCTTTTTTCAGGTTGAATCAATCAAATCCCTTAACCTTTCAGAAGGGATATTTTAGAAATCTTAACTCATCTTTGCAACCTCTTCTGGACTTTTTTCAAGTTGGACACACAGACGTGATCAAACCAGCTTTGCTTTGTTCTGAAATAATAACGTGTGTAGAGCGCTTAGCTTTACCAGGTGCCCAGCAGTATTACCTCCATGGCGGAGATGGTGAAATTAAGAGGTCAGATGATGTGCTCCGGGCCAAAAGGTTAATTATGAGGCCCTGCTGGGTCCAGTCCCCAGACCATGATCCAGGTCCTGCTTCCAGTCATGGCCCCAATAATGAGTTTGCCACATGGCAGTGATTCCATCCCTTGCCCAATCTTTTTATTTTAGTTCTTTTCTGCAGAAAGCTTTTTATAGAAATGTAAAGCCAAAGTTCTTAGCTTTGAGTCCAAAGCTGACCCAGAGAGTCTCTTTCACAATTAAGCAGATCTTTTTTCCACTGTGTTAAAAATAAGAGCTCTCTTGGTCCGAGCTCAAGGTTGGATCCTTCTCAGTTTGTCTGTAATGTGGATCCATAGCTAAGTCTTGGTCTGAAACTAGACGAGACTCAAATCCCAGCAGGTTAGTCATCTTTCCTGCTGACCTGCCCTCCGTGTTAGAGACGTTAGTGTTTGTACTTGAAGGCTCTGCATCCATAGCAGGCATTAGAGCGGTACCTCCAGGGTTGAAATCGAAGTGAAAGGGGTTTTCTCTTGAAACTGTGTTAGCCAGTGGGCAGGATACATATCGATAGGTTCTCTCAGATTTGAGTCCCACTGGAGCTTCAGTTCATAAGAATTCTACCTCTTTCCTTCTGAATTCTACATTAATAATCCAATGTCTTCTAGTTACTTGAGAATTAAAAAGAACCATTCATTCATATGACCAATAGTTAACAATGTGTTTTTTTTTTTTTCCTTTTTTGAGATGGAGTCTTGTTCCATTGCCCAGGCTGGAGTGTAGTGGCATAATCTTGGCTCACTGCAACCTCTGCCTCCTGGGTTCAAGTGATTCTCCTGCCTCAGCCTACTGAGTAGCCAGGGCTACAGGCAGGCACCAACAAACTTGGCTAATTTTTGTATTTTTAGTAGAAATGGGGTTTTGCCATGTTGGCCAGGCTGGTCTCAAACTCCTGACTTCATGTGATCCACCCACCTTGACCTTCCAAAGTGCTGGGATTACAGGTGTGAGCCATCGTGTCCGGCCTACCAATGCATTTCAATAAATGTGCCCAGCTTAGTGTCTGTGCTGAGTTTGGGGAATGGACAGTGGAGAGGGAAGTACAAAATGGGAGATGGCATTCTGCCTTCAAGGAGTTTGCAATTCAGTTAGGCATCCAAGACTTGCAGGATGAAAGCATTAGAGAACAATGCGAGGCATTGTGTTTGATTAGGTGTTACCAAGAGTTCTCCAAATAGGAATAAGTCAGGACCCGAATAACCCAGGAAAACTTAAAGAGGCAAGTCTTGGGATGGAAAGGAAAGGATAGGCAGGCTGGATTGGCAGGGAAGAAGTGGAGAGACCATTGTGAGCAGAGGGAATGTGTCATCATTATCAAAGACAGTTTTGAAGCTCTTATTTTTGGGGATGGCTGGATAGACAGGGTAAGTTAAGTAGATGCAGTGTGAGCTCTCTAGGAGCATCCAAACAAAGGCAGTCATCAGTGTTGCAGGCAGAAATTTTCATGCTATGCAAACAAGAAAATGAAATGCCTTAAATGATTAAACTACGTTTGAAGATTGAAGGCAGTCTTTTTTCCGGGTGTGATTTCTGGGTCCAGTCTCTCTCCCACCATGACCTACAATGGGAAGGAGTATTCTAGGTCAAGTTTGGTCAAGTCTGGGACACTGGGCAGAGCACATTTTATAACTATGACACTGAGGCATTTAAAAAATAAAGCCCAGCTGCCGGCATCCCATCGTGGTCTTTGTGGTCTCTTTTCTCACTTAGCAACTTCATAGAGCCCCACAGCAATCACTCTGCCATCCTCAGCATTCTCTTCTTTTCCAGCCTTTCGATGGTGCCCCAAAATCAAGCCCAGATACTCCCACCTTTCTCTTTTCAAGTTCCATTCAGTCTTCAGTAAGAAATGTCACTTGAGAGGTTAAGGAGAGTCTCCAGCTTCCCAAACAGGGGGCCTCAAAGCCAGGTACCAGCTCCAAGGTGCTGATCAGGCTCCGTCGCATGTCGTGCCTTAGGCAATGAGATCCTGATCCTGTTTACCACACAGACTCCCTAGACATGCGTGGACATGTCAGATCCCCTAGCAGTGCATGGAGTCCAGAAAACAACAAAATAACAAAATCCAGATGTTCGACAACATTGATCTTAGAATACGCACTCCACATTACCACACCCCAGCCCGGCATAACTTCTTGCTGTGGCTGATTCTCAGACCCTAGGAGCAAGCCCCTGTGTCTTAGGATTTTTGGCTCTATTTTTGGTTCTAATGGAATAAATGCTTGTTCCTAGAAGTGACTATATGTACCAGATGAGACAAAGGGGATCAGCTGGAAAACAGTGAGCACCAAGCCCCCATCAAGTAGTTTATAATGTCACAAAGAGACATCGCTAAGATGCTTGATGAGACATAAGCCAAGAAACCCTCATTTCCTTCCAAATAGCCTCTTGATGCACAGCAGTTCCTCTGAAATGAATCATCCATGGTTAACACCAGCAAATGCCAACTATTAGCAGATGAGAAACAGAATTGAATCCTGAGTGTTTGGAAAGCAGAGCTCTTTTGATCACTACTGGAGCCTCCTTCCCCTCTGCCATTACAGGAGCATAGATATGTATTTCCTTTGGCTTGTGTGCCTGTCTTACTAATAAAGAAATTGAAGGAGGAACAGTCATGTTGAAGAAACAAGCTTATAGGAAAGGTGGGTTTCTAATAGATGCTTGGTCAAGCAGTGGGTCCCACATGGCCTCTAGTTCTATCTCTGTTGTCTTGCTATGCATCATTTCTGTGTCCCATAAAGAAGATTGTTTCCGGAAATTCCTGTTTGTGCTCAGATCATACTGGCTCAAAATGGCCTCTAATTTAATTGTTTATTGTTGTTGATGTCCTCATGATTTGGCTTAACAGAAAGGGTATTTCTATTCATTTAACCTAATTTAGAATTGTTTGTCTTTCAGGACCAATTACTTTATTCTTTTATCCAGTTGAAAATGGCCAGTGCTAACAGATTTATTGATCTTCCTTATTACCTGGCTTTGTTGAAACATGCACGTTTTCACAATCAAGTGCATTCACCATCTTTAATCGAGCTGTTGACACTGGGGCTTTTATGTTCCTCCTTTATTTAAACCTTTGGTGTGAGCTCGTAGGGACCAGGGTAGGGGTGTACATGTGCCCATGTGTGCACAGGTGGGAATGAACGTCTCTGAATCACCTATTCTGTGTCCCCCTCATCCTCAGTTTCTTCAGTTGGAAGCATTATTTATTTGCTTACCTAATATATACAAGGCCCTGGAGATGTAGAGCTAATGAACACAGTGCCTGCTGTCAGGAAGCTCATGCTCTGATGGAAGGAGGCAAGCAATAGACCAGTAAGCACAACCGTGTGTTTTAGCTGTTGGGTAGCTACTGGTAGGGCAGGATGCTGTGGGAGCACCGAGGAGCCTTCCTTCTATTTGAGGGCTCTGCCATGAGTAGGCAGTCAGTAAATGACAGCCACAAACACTTCCACGTGATCGCTCATCCACATGGCAACCCTGAAATGCAGGTACTAACAGTTATCCTCTTTCCTTGGTTGAGGAAATAGTGCCACTACCCACTGAAGATTCATTTGAGCAGGCAATAAAATAGTGAGGGACTAGGACTTGATTGACCAAAACTTGAACTTTTCAGGAAGACATGTGAGTATACATTCACTCATTCAACATATGCCTGTTGGGCATTTTCTGTATGCTAGTTACGCTTCTCAGAACTGGAGACAGAGAAGTGAATAATAGAAACAGAAATTCCTGCCCTCATTGGGCTTACATTCAAGTAGAGATATGCTTGTGTGTGTTTGGGAAGGGTATGTGTGTGTCTGTGTGTGTGTCTGTAGGCTTCTTTGCAAGGATACATAACACACTGAGAACAAGTGTCTGTCTCTGGGGAGAGGAAAGGGAAAATTTGGAAAGGAGGGGACATTTCTTGTCAAGTCTATTATTTTGTTTTGCTTTCCCATGTATGTGCATGAGCTATTAATATTTTTTTAATTATTTAGAAATTTTGAAAAAAAAAAAAGAATTATATAGAAATGTGACCATTCCCAGAAGAATGACTCACTAAATCCACAGAACACCATGTCTAAGGACAGGGAACTCCACAAATAATGTTCTCCATTCATTTATGCTTGACAGACACCTCTGATGTATAAAGGGATATGCTGAAATTTGGGATTCCCTTGGGCTTTACTTGTCACTGAGGACTGCCATGCAGAGGCAGGTGAGCCAGGTGGCCTGGGCTCCCACAGAGTGGGTGATGCAAGACCCCCTTAGAGCAATAACTCCAGGAGCCACTTGCCTCTGTCTGCCAGCCCTGCCTGCATCTCGCTGAACAGACAATCCCACTGTGGCATTTCTGATGGCAGCATTTTTCAGCATTGAGCATCTTCTGGTACTCGTCCCAAACTTGGTCATCTCCCCAGAGTGCTTTCATTAGCTCTGCCCTTCTACCCAGCTAAGTAGGGCAAGCCAGCTGCCGATGGGTCATACCTACTTTCCAGGCATTCAAGTTTGTGTGTCTCCTGACATTGAAAATAATGGTGATTTTTAGTTAAAAGGGAGATACGTTCTCTGCAACAAAAACCCATGACCTCCACTATTAGCCAAGTGTGAATTTGTTTTAAACTGTTTAAAAAAGTTAACTCAAGGGAAGTTAAATTTACTTTCAGGTATATCCATGTGTTATTGGAATCTGCATTTTAGTTCCTGCTCCATAATTAGTTAATTACTTGATTGACCAATTCATTCAACAGATGTCTGCTGGGAGTCTATTGCCTGCCCAGGCATCGTGCTAAGACCTAAAGAAACAAAGGTGAAAAAGACACAAGTCTTGCCCTCTAGGAGCTCTCCAGCCAGGAGATGTCTGACAACAAGTCATTTTTACTCTACTTGGGTCCCAGTGGCCTGCTCTGTACACAGAGAGAGGGGGCTCTAAGGGCTTCTTCTAGTTCTGTAGTTCTGAGTCAAAACCAAGAGAGGTTTGCATACAGCTGGGCACTGAAAGGGGGAAGTGGGAGATAATAAAAATGTTCCGGCCAGATCTCTAGGCAGAAATTATTTTATTTAAGCCTAAATGGATCTGCCAGGTAGGTTTTATTATCCCTTTTTACATGTTGGAGAAACGAGGCTTAAAGAGCTTAAGAACGTGAATCACCTGGGGTCCTGTGGAAATGCAGATTCTGACGCAGGGGCCCAGGATGGGTGCGGAGATTCTGCATTGCTAACCAGTTCCCAGGAGAGGCCCTGCTGCTGATCCCGGAACCACACTGGGAGTAGCAGGAGACCGTAAGCCTTGAGATCTTCCACCTCTGAACCACGCTGAGCAGGCTCCAATTCCTACTTAATGGAAAACGCAGAGGGAAATGTGAAGATTTTTCTCTTTCTCAAGTCCCAATCATTTAGTCCTTCTCAAAATCAATACCTTGGAATCCTTTCTGTTTAGAATGTGCTCTCTCCCCATTCTCCTTTCTTCTGGGGAAAGGAGTTGAGAAGGCATCAGTGTTGTTTGGGAGCTGGGAAATGCCAGGCCTTGGTTTTTTCATTCTGGCTTTCATAGTTTGCAGAAGGTCAAAATGGACAACATCGGTGTTCTTCCAAGATGAGAACGAGAAACAATTATACCAGGAAAACAAAGCACTAAGTAACCCGTTTAAAAGCAACCAGTCAGGATATTGAATTTTTTTGTTTTTGTGTTTGTTTTTCTATAAATATCCTGAAGTATTGAGTGGTGCCTGAATTTGATCCCACTGTGCTAATTTTCTCCGGGCTTTAATTAAAATAACTCACCCAGGGACCTTGCTAGAGCTTACCTCTATGTGATCTCCCCTGAGGTAGGCAGGTCACACCTGCTTTCTATGGAAGGGGAAATGCAGAGTGTCCTGGATTAGGTGCTGTGTACACAGTAGGGGCATAATTTTTACTTGCTGTATAAATGAATGCATGACTAAATGAAAATAGGAAAAACTGTCACTTTTAAAGGAAACAATTGAGATAAACAAGGTGTTTGGACTGACTTTGCTTTGGATAATCGGTTGTTTCATATTCTACTATACAATCAATTTCATGAGTGGGCATGGATATGAATGTTTAAGCTTTCTGTACCAGATACTTATTAGGGACTTTCCATGGCCACTCAGGGCCTGCATGCACACCAAGTCCCAAGTTATAAACCCTGTCCTCTCCCTGTTTATTTAGCTACTTCTTTATTCTCAAGTTTGCCACCTCCTGGGAACCTTCCCACACAATGGCCCACCCCACAAGCGTCCCCTGGTTCGTGACACTGGATTTGCCCCCATGTTCCTCTTTGTCTTTCTATACAACCATGTGCTCACATACTTATATTGTACCTATAATTGGAGTCCAGGTTGTGCCCTGCTTACCCCATCTAAGGGCACAAGCCATTCAAGGCAGATGTTCCCATACTGGGCTCCAGAGCTGAGAGCTGGCTGGGTACAGGGTGGCTCCCTGCTGGCCTTGCGATGTGGCAGTACTGAGCCAGGAGCACTATCCTACCATTCTGACTACACAAAACAAGTCTGGGGACAAGGACTGTCTCTACTTGAGTCCTCTTGGTCCAGTGGGGAACCAGACCTAGAGACAGATCACCAAAAGCCAATGTGAAACAGGCTACCACAGAGAGGTACAGATGAAGTCTATGGGGGTCTTGCTTATTCCAGGGCCTCAATAGCACTGGGCACAAGGCCCCCAACTGGTTGTGCTGAATTAGCATTAGGTGGCTTTATGATGACGTACAGTGGGAGGAACCCTTGTATTGAAACAGGAAGCTTGGATTCTATTCCTAGCTGCTACTAACCAGGCTATTGAAGGTAAACAAATCGTTGGGTATTCCTGACTTTCAACAGGATAGCAAGGAGAGCATTAAGATGCAATGATTCAGCCAATGCTCAGGATTTTGAATTCTCAGGTTGAAGACTTTCTGAATACAGGGGTGAGTCCACGAGCAGGTTTCCTAATCTCTCCTTACACTTAACCACCAGGGAGCCAGACCCAGTTATTCTTGGCCAAAGAACAGGAGCCTTAATATTAATAGTAGATGAGACCTGGTAGGTGTCTTAGAAACGTAAAGTGTGGCCAAGTGGAAAAGAAAGAGAGCTTATTCTGTGGCTCCTCTGGCAGCTTTGGGATGACAAGGGCTATAGGAGTTATAGGGAGGTAGGTTTAAGCTTAGTTTAATGTATGGAAAAAGCCTCCAATAAGCAGAGCTCACCAGCAGTTCAATACACTTGAAGTAGGGAGCTCTCCATCTCTGGAGGTATTCAAGGAGAGACCAAAGGAGCATTTTGAAATATCGTAGAACAAATTCATATATTAGCTGGAGGGCTTATTGGGTAATTACAGTTCTTTTTCTGGTTTTGATGAACCAGTGTTTCCACTGGTTCTATTACAAGACTATTCTTCTAATGGTCTTTTGTAAGATCTGAGTGTAACAAATAACTTCCATAAATATATACAAGTGGAGGCTAAGGAGGCAGAGTTTATTTTATTTTTAAAAATCAAAGGCTTACACTGTAAGAAGGTAGAGAAAAAGAGTGTATGAAATAAAGAGAAAAGGGAAGACGTTGGACCATAGCAGATATTTACAGAATAGTTAAAAATCTTGAAAATTTAGGCAAAAATGGAAATACTCAAATTTGAACCTTGTTCCCAAAGAACTAGGGAAGCTCCCTATTTAAATGAACCCCAAATTGTGTGAACGCTTCCTAAGGAGAGATTTGACAAGTGAAAAAATCTGTAACATCAGGATTTGCTGCTTATTGTCTGTCTCATGTGGCTGCACATGTGGAGTTTGTTAAAATGCAGTGCATTGGTGTGTGTTTGGGAACAGGTCCATCTGGGAGAAAGGGAAATGACAACAAAAGCCCTTGATTTTAGGGGAAGCATCCTTTCATCGTGCTTGCTCATGTATCCTGAGAAGGAAAGATTTTCTCCTCAGACTTAGGAGAGTATTGTCTGGAAGCCGTAGGAGTGGAAAGAGACTGAGGTTTGTTTCAGAAGAATTTAGCTTCCTAACTTGAGAAGGGGTTTTGTTTTAGGTAGAAGGCTTCTCACTGCAGTGGGTGACATATTGTTATAAATGGGCTGTACACAATGATTTGCTCTTGTGAGGTGGGGCACAGTAAGCCTGCTGACCACTGCCCCCAACACTGAGCTATCTTCTGTTTTTGCCTGAGATTTTGCCTTCAGGGTTTTCACGATGATGGTGGTTTAAAGTCTCCATGTGCATTAAAAGGTCAACCCTCCCTTCCTCAACAAACAAAAACAAAACTCTTATAGAAAGATGGAATCCTCAGCCTTTATTTCTTTTTAAAATTTTTAAAAATCTATAATATGTAATAATTGCACATATTTCTGGGATACAATATATTGTGTATATTTCAAGGTATGTGTACATAGTATAGTGATCACATCAAGGTAATTGTCATATCCCCCTCTCTAAACATTTATCCATCCTTCCTTGCCTCCCTCCTTGCCTGCCTCCCTCCCTCCCTCCCTCCCTTCCT
>NW_022436984.1:19261683-19305846 GCF_009761245.1 Sapajus apella
TCTTTCTTTCTTTCTTTCTTTCTTTCTTCTTTCTTTCTCTTTCCTTCATTCTTCCTTTCTTTTCTTCTTTCTCTCTCTTTTTCTTTCTTTCTTTTTCTTTCTCTCGCTGTCTCTCTTTCTTTTTTCCTTCCTTCTTTCTTTCTTCCCTTTCTTTCTTTCCTTTCTGTCTTTCTTGATGGAGTCTCCCTCTGTTGCCCAGGCTGGAGTGCAGTGGCACAGTCTCTGCTCACCGAGGCCTCTGTCTCCCAGGTTCAAGTGATTCCCGTGCCTCAGCCTCCCGAGTAGCTGGGATTACAGGTACCTGCCACTGGATAACTTTTGTATTTTTGGTAGAGATGGGTTTTCACTATGTTGGTCAGGCTGGTCTCGAACTCCTGACCTCAAGCAATCCACCTACCTTGGCCTCCCAACATGCTGGGATAAAGGCATGAGCCATGTACCCGGCCCATTTATCATTTCTTCCTGTTAATAGCATTCAAAGTCTTCTCTTCTAGCTTTCTTGATATATACAACACATTATTATTTGCTGTAGTCACCCTACTGTATAATAGAACAGAAACACTTAGTCTTCCTGTCTAACTGTAACTTTGTATCCATTGACCAACCTCTCTCCATCCCCCTGCCTTCTATTTTCCCTAGCATCTGATAGCCACTATTTTACTCTCTACTTCTATGAGACCAACTTTTTTAGATTCCACCTGTGAGTGAGATCACGCAGTGTTTGTCTTTCTGTGCCCGGCTTATTTCACTTAACATAATGTGCTCCAGGTTCATCCATGTTGCTGCAAGTGACAGGATTTCATTCTGTTTTATGGCTGAATAATATTCCATTGTGCTGATGTACCACATTTTCTTTATCCATTCATCATTAGGTGGGAATGTAGGTTGATTCCATATCTTGGCTGTTGTGAATAGTGCTGCAGTAAATGCGCGTGTGCAGATGTCTCTTTGACATTTGATTTCATTTCTTTTGGATATATACCCAGTAGTGGGATTGCTGGATCATATGGTAGTTCTATTTAATTTTGTGAGGAACTTATGTACTGCTTTCCTTAGTGGCTATACTAATAAAGGATCAACAGCTAGGTTTGTAGGCAGCTGGTTCCCTAAGTTGCACGTGATGCTTTCTAAAAATGCTTCTAGAAGTCAAAGGAGTGAAAGTTGAATAATTCAGTTGAACATTATCATGGAGGATTCCATTGCCAGAAAACGAAAATGCGTTACAAAATCCCCTCACTATGTCTTATTGTTCAGAAACAATTTCTGGTAATATTTCCAGCAGTTTGTTCTTTAAAAGAGTTTTTTAAAAATGTTCACATGATCATCTGGGCAGCCTGTCAAACTGCTTAAGTTCTGGACGGGCCCAGCTGAGGCTAAAGCTTTGATGATGTGCTCCCTTAGCTTCTATTCTCTGAAGCAGATCTATCGCTCTCATCACAAGGGCCAATATTTTATTTTTTTTCTTATTCATTGTTTTGATTGATTTATTTGTTTATTTATTTATTTATTGTAGAGATGAGGTCTTGCTATGTTGTCCATACTGGTCTCAAACTCCTGAGCTCAAGAGATCTGCCTTCCTTGTCTTCCCAAAGTGCTGGGATTACAGGCATGAGCCACTGCACCCAGCATTTTGATTTTTTTTTAAAGGGTAGGAGGCAATAAAATATTCAAATAATTGTACAAACTCTTTAGGATCTAAGCTCTATCAGGGCAGGGACTATGTTGATTTTCATCTCTGCTGTAACTTCATGACCTAAAGCAGTGCCAGGATGCAGAAGTCCTTAGGAAATACTTGCTAAATGAATGAAGGAATGACTGTTGTAAATAGTGCCAGGTACAAATGGCAAAGCTGCGGAGGTGGCTGAGTTGCTTGGCTGGCAGAAAGCATCCTGTGACATGTGACCGCCAGCTGACGGCTGAGCGTCCACGTGTGGCCTATGTGCTGTTTGAAGGCTGAAGGGATGAAAGTCAAGAACTGCCTGTAATAGGTGGGTTTGGGTCACCAGGGTCATTGGCAGAGCGGCTGGAGCTTGGAAGACAGACTTCACCTGCTTAATTACAGATGCTGCTGAGGCTGCTCAACCTCTCCCTGCCTGTAATGATGGCCCTTCTAGCCACGACACGGCCAGGCCAACTAGAAACACCTGGCTCTGCCTGGAGAAGAACCTACTTTGCTTTTATTTTTAATTTTTTTAAACATAAATCAAACCAGCATCCTTTGGATTTAACGTTCGCTTCGTGTACTGCATGGGGCCTTCGTCAGGCTTCTTTGCCTTAGAAAAGAAATGATGGGGTGTTTTTTTTTGACTTCAGAAAAAAATATCCTCTGTGATTTGTTTTCCTTGAATCAGTCTGTCTTTTGGACTTAATTTAAATCAGACTTACCCTCTCTCCCTTCCACTATTTTTATTCTGAACTTAGATTGTGTATCATGGGTCACATGTCCCTACGATCCAGCTTTAAAATAAGTGTATCTCCAGTGCCTTTGCCTCCCCTGGGCACCCTTCACTGACCTTGTCTTTGCCATTTATCCCCCCCCAGTTGGGGGAAGAATTGTAAATATCCTGATTTTTGAATTAATTATTTTTTTTTGCCTTTCTTTATGATGTGGTGGCTTATACCTGTAACCTCAGCACTTGGGGAAGCCAAGGTGGGCAGATCACTTGAGGCCAGGAGCTTGAGACCAGCCTGGCCAACATGGTGAAACCCCACCTCTACTAAAAATACAGAAGTTAGCCAGGCATAGTGGCAGGTGCCTGTAATCTCAGCTACTCAGGAGGCTGAGGTGGGGGAACCACTTGAACCCAGGAGGCAGAGGCTGCAGTGAGCTGAGATGGCGCTGCAGTGAGCTGAGATGGCGCCACTGCACTCTAGCTTGGGCAGCAGAGTGAGACTCCCTCCCTAAATAAATAAATAAAATAATATCCTATATAAATTATTTGTGTTTTACTCAACATTATACTTTTAAGTTCATCCATATTGATGTGTATATGGCTGCAGGTCATTCATTTTTTATTGCTGTATATTATTCCATTATATTAATATATCAAAATTAATTTATCCATTCTTCTATTTCTAGACATTGGGATTACTTTCAAGTTTTTTCAATTAAGGATGATACTATATTTTGGGGTGCACTTGTATCTATAGTTTCTCTAGGTTATTTACTTAGATATGGTCAATGATGGTTCAACAGCTATGTGCATGTTCAGCTTTGCTAGGTAATAAGTTGTTTTCCAGAGCGATTTCACCAGTTGATGCCACCACCAGACAGGTTTGCAATATCTAATTGCTTTCTGTCTTCATGAATATTTGGTATTACCAGACTTTTAAATTTCTACCCATATGGTGGGAGATACACCATTATAGTTTTCATTTGTATTTATCTGATTAGTCATGATATAGAGAATCTTTTTACGTATTTTTGACCTTTCCTCAGAAATGTCTGTTCACTCCCAGTGCATTTTTCTGTTGTCTTTGTCTATTTCTCAGTGGTTCAGAGGCAGTCATGTATTGCAATATCTTCCCCTCATTTGTAGCTAATCTTCTTATTCTCTCTATAGTTATCTGAAACATAGATACCCAAAGAATGAAACTTGGTGGATCTTGAACAAATTATGTCCCATAGTTGGTCTTCCAAATATGTTTCTGCTTGGGCCAATGAGCATACTGATGCATTCTCACCCTGCTAATTCAATAGGTAGCAGTCAAAATAGTGGCAAAATGAGCTGGTGTGCAGGAAAGCTCATTTTGAAAGTAAAGCACCACACACTTGTATAATGGAGAAAGTCTAGTTTTCCTTCTACATCATCCTGCTGCCTCCACTTTTATACATAATATCCTCCCTGGGAATCTTTTTTGTTACCGGAGCTGCTTTTTCATTGTACTTAGTGCCTTATGAAACTAGTATTTTTGTTTGTTTGTTTACATTCCTCTAGAATGTAAGCTCCTGAGGACAAGAGTTTTATCTAAGTTGTTTATCATTGTTTCCCTGACAACCTGGAATAGTGCCTGGCATATAGTACATGCTTAATAAATATTTGTTTAATGAAGGACTGAATCAGAGATATTAATAGTAGTTGTGTTATCATTGCCATGCAGTCACCCAAACGCTGAGTTTAGGAGTTGCTCCCTGTTCAGATAACTTGCAAACTTACTTAGAGTACTGTTCTGTGTGACTCTGGCCTTCTCCTTTTCAGAGAGGGTGGGTGGAGCCAGAGGAAGGGAATTGTGCCTTTGGGAGCTGAAAGTTGAGGTTTTAGACTTGTAGCTGGGGCCCCCTGATGGGCTGGCACTGCTCTGAAGGCAGATTTCTAGGGTGAGAACAGAATTTCCCAGGCTATTTTCCTTGCCCTTCTGTATGGTTGCTGTCAAGTTTACCGCTTTTTCAAACCCTGTTAGCTTTTGCTTGTTACTATAGGAACCAGAGCTGGTAGTCTGGGGGAAATGTGTGTGCCTGTGAGTGCTGGGGGAGGGGGTATAGTGGCTGTGATGCCCGGGGACTGAAGGGAGTGAGGACAGTGGAAGATAGTCACTGCCGAAGTCTTTCTGGGGGCCCTACCCACTTTGGCCAGCACTCTCTTCAGAGTTTCTGACTTAGCTTGGTACACTCTTGGGGAACAGGCATCCCTTTGTAGATCTGCAGTGCTCTCCTGGCGCCCATCCAGCCCTTCAGTGGAACATCTGGAAAGCCTCGGCCCCTCCCGTGCCAAAGCCACTGAGCCCTGGAGACAGAGATCAATGACCTCTTCTTGGCTGCTCCTTAACCCATGTCCCAGACAAGTGTTTTTCTGGGAACCAGTGAATAACGCAGATCTTTGATGCCAGGGCTTGTGTGCTGTTGCAGTAACACTTTCACTTTTGATGAAAGGGTGGGTGCAGAGGAAGGGCCTCGGTAGGGAGAGCAATGAGGATCTGGCTTTTCAGGAAATCAGAACTCAAGTGGGGAGCTTTGCTTCTTACTCATTGGTTTTCTGGCTGGGAAAACAGCCAGCTGAGCCACTGCCTGATGTGCATGCGCCTTCATGTTAGGGGGCGGTATTAGGGGTAGGGGTGGGCTTGAGGCTAGAGACTAATTTGTTTCTAACCTCCACGGGCAATCCTTGCAACTCCTGGGAGATAATGCTGAAAAAGTGCCTGGTGATTTTTCATGCACTTAATTTGTAACCCACTGAGTTATGCTGAAGACAGTGAAAAGAACTTATGATATATAATAGATTGGAGGTAAATATGCCATGTAATTACCTGTTCTGCAGTAGTGTTTTACAACCCATGTATTAGGTTGCACATTTAATAGTTATCAAAAATATATATATTATATATACATAAAATAGCAAAAATATATAGAGATTAGAAATGCCCTTAGCCCATTCTTCAGTAAACGCCTCTTCAAATGAGGCGACAGGTCCCCAAGACTGGCTTATTTTCAGTGTTACTGAAATAAATACTCTCTTTTATCTTCCTTCTTTTTTGCACAGTGTATGTACTCACTAAATGCCATGCGAACTATTGGCGAGAATGAAACTAGAGTTTTCCTTGACCCAGAATCTGCTGTAGGTTTACTTCACTGGTGAACCTGGCCAGGTAATGCACAAAGCGCCAGCCTGAAACAGCAGAATATTGGAAGCAAGGTACATGTTTCTAGCCGAAGGGCATTTGGTAACTCCTATAATGGAATAATGAACAACCATTATAAGGTTTTAGAGTTATTTTTATATATTAATGAAGAGAGATGTTGAAAATAAAAGGTTAAATAAAAAAAATAAGTGGAATAGTAGCTATACTGTGATCCCATTTGTGTGAAAATGAGGAAGGAAACACACAAACACATGCCAGCATTGTGTACACGCACACAAATTTACCTCTGAAAAGTGGAAACAGGGACCAAGGGATGTTTGCTCCCCACGTAGCCTTTTAGCTCGTTGACATTTTTGCTGTGAGCTTATATATATGTAAAACAATAACCGCCCTGGAGGATGGTCGTAAGTACCACCCTGCCACCCTAGTGTAACCTTTTTTCTTGTGTGTGTGTGCATGTATATGTATGAAGAGTGTACACACACTGTATTTCAAATCTGAATCTGTCACTCTGAATTCCTCATTGTGTTCCCTCCTGGTTTACCATGACTACTTCCATTTTCCTCCAACAATCTGCCTCCTCCTCATCCATCCAGTTCCCACCACCTCCATGTCACCTCCTGGATCCCTTTCCAGTGGAGCTTGGCCCTCTTTTTTTTCTTCGAGACAGTCTCGCTCTGTCACCCAGGCTGGAGTACAGTGGTGCAGTCTCGGCTCACTGCAACCTCCGACTCCTGGGTCCAAGCTTCTCTTGCCTCGGCCTCCTGAGTAGCTAGAATTACAGGTGTGCGCCACCATGCCCAGCTAATTTTTGTATTTTTAGTAGAGACAGCGTTTCATTCACCATGTTAGGCTGGTCTCAAACTCCTGACCTTGTGATCCGTCCACGTCAGCCTCCCATTGAAGAGCCACAGAACTTCCTGGTCATACCATTTAGTGGTGCATTAGGCCTACTTGAGATTATTCCATCTTCTTTCTCGATGTCAGCTCCTCCAACCAGACTGTCAGAAGTGAGCATGGTACTGCATACAGGAAGGCCTCAGGCATTGCCTGTCTGTGCAGTCAGAGGGGTAGGGGATGCTCTGGCTGGCCCTTCTGGTTTCCTGTGTCCCTGGAGCTGGATTCCGTCACTAACTTCTGCACTTCTGGGAAACCAGTTACCAAGTTACCCTACAGATCTCGAGAACCAGGGCACAATGTTCAGGGCTTTGAGGGATTGCTAGGACTCAGTGCAGGCAGCTTATTACCAAAAGTCAGCTCTATTCTGCTCCCCAAGGCTGTGTGTGTTTATATGTGTGTGATATGTATACACACATGCATGTAAATATGTGCACAGATGTACCCATAATCACCTGTGCAGGGCGCCCCTAGGCTCAAAGCTTGGCAGGGGCTGTGTTCACATTGAACACTTAGGGACCCTGTGCCCCAGATCAGGGCATTCTGGCTGAGAACCATTTTGAAAAAAAGCCTTAATCATTCTCTGTTCTACTCTGTTCTATGGCCCCATGGCTGGAGGAGAATATGTGTGGTTTGAAGGAATAGGGGGGTTGTGGGAGAGGGAAGCTAAATCCACAGTTTGGCCCGTTAGCATGTGCTTGGGCTTCCTGGAAGTTGGGTATACAGAATTAGGCTACTCATTTCCTGACAGCTCATAGCCTTCAGTCTAGACCCTGCTGTCTAGGGTCTAGGATACTTCGTTAGGAAGATCTTGACTCTTCAGGAAAATGGAAGGTCTCATGGCCACTCACTGTGTTGCCTATATAACGTAGCCCTTGGTATTTCTTACATAAAGGTAGGGAAACTCTTTTGCACCATCAGAGGGCTTAAAATGTAGTCCCGGAGACAGGCTTGTCTGCAAACACAATACCAGGGTAAAGGAGCACTTGCAAAGTCCCAGAGGCTACTTATGAATCAGGACCCCAAACAGTACTACCTGCGAGGGCCAGAGTGGTGCCTGCCTTCCCTCCCTCCCATTTTCTTCCCCGTCCTTCCTTGTTCGTTAGGTGCTCACAGGCTAACTCTGGGGATGCAAAGATGAGTCGCAGGCAGTCCCTACTCTCAAGGAGTTCCTGTTTTAGTAGTAGGAACAGGTGTTTAAGCAGAGTAAGTGCAATACAGTGACACAGATTTAGGAGCTTATTCTGTTCAGGATTCATTGAGGCTTAACAGATGAATTGGCCAACTCTTCCTGGCTCGGGATGAGGCTTGCAAGCAGAGATGGGTCTCTTTTTCTGGAGAGAGGACGAGTGGTCATGATAGCAGGCTTCATCTGGATGTGTAAGAGATGAGCTCTCAGGGTGGGAAGGGCTGAGCTAGACAGTAGGGGCGGGAACGGTGTGCCTGGCTGCACTGGAGAGTCTAAAAGACAACATTGCATCCTCCTGGGCAGCAGATGGTCCAGTTCAAAGGGTTGCAAGTCTGACCTTGCCACTGGCTCTCCTAGACTAGTTCCCACTTCTCCAGATTTCAGTTTCCTTATTTGTAGAATGGCAACAGTAAAACTGCCTTTCCTACAGCTACTTTTTTGTAGGGGAGGCATCTGAGGCTCTGGTTTAACTGGTTAGAGGGAAAGCCAGGATTCAGCCTGGGTCTGAATCCTTTGACCCCTCAAAGAGCCTCATTCTGCTCTTTCTGCCTGCTTCCCACAGCAGAATGAATACCCTCAACATCAGACACATTGGCCTGGGGTCCCTGAATCTTCTGATATTGCATGCAAAATTTTCTGTACATTCTGAAAATTTTAAAGGAAGAAGGGTCATAGCTTTGCTCCAGCTCTCAGAAGAATGCAAGACCTTAGAAAGTGTAACAGTAACTGCCCTGGAGAATGGTCTGAAGTCCCACCACACCACCCTCATGTAAGCTTTCTTCTGATCCTTCCACATTTTTAGGAACATTAGACTGTCCTAAGTGGTTAATCTTCACTTGAAAGAAACATAATATGTTGCAATAGAAATATTTTTAAAAATGTAAACTTAGTTGCCTTCTTAGTACTGAGAATGTAGTGAAAGGACACAACTTAAGGGCTTAATGTTTTACAAATTTTTATGAACATCAGTTATTGGCTTGTGCTCTTCTAAAGAGTATAGGGAACCTAGGATTTGTCCCTATACCAAGGGACCCTAGGCTACTTGCTTTCTTCTTTACTTCCTCCCCAACCATTCCTATGGATTATAAAGAGATTCATGTATAATTGTTTGCGTGGGAGCCTGAGGATCACTTCACCTTCTCTTTTGAAGTACTTATTTTCATAAGCATCTCTTGCTGCTTGGGGGTCTGGATTCATGACAATGTGGAGCTGTGCGTCGGGCTTCAGAGCAGTGGGTCTCAAACTTGAGAATACATCAACTTCACCTGCAGGGCCAGTTAAAAGACGGCTTGCTGGGCCCCACCCTCAGAATTTCTGACTGTGTAGTTCTTGGGTGAAGCCAAAAATTTACATTCCAAAGTTCACAGGTAATCTGAGACCTCTGGTCAGGGGACCAAGTTTTGAGAGCCTCTGTGTTAGAGTAGGACATCTCAAACTTTAATGTGCATGTAAGTTACCTGGGGAACTTGTTAAAATGCAGATTGTGAATCAGAAGGTCTGGGGTGGTGCCTGAGAGTCTGCTTTTCTAACCAGCTCCTAGGTGGTGCGAGGTCTGCTAGTCTGTGGAACAGGCTTTATGTAGAAAGACTTGAAAGGAGTGATTCTTAACCCTAGCTACATATTTGAATCACGTGAGGGGCTTGTGGTGAAAAGAGGAGGAGAAAAAGAGTCAGACCCCCAAACAGATGACAAATCAGAATCTCAGGGGGTGGGGCTTGGACATAGGTATAGCTCCCCAGGTGATTTGAATGTGCACTCAAGGCTGAGACTATCTCTCTAAAGGTTGTGAGGCTGCTGGAAAGCCGGTCCTCTGAATGGAGCATTGTAGTACTGAATATTTGATTGATTAATGCTATGTGTTGAAAATGTCCCATCCAAAATTCAGATGTTGTGCATGTGATAGTATTAAGCACTGGGGTTTGAGGGGCACTCCCTTGTGAATGAAAAGAAGGACCAAGTATCTCCATCAGCATTCAGACTGCTTGCCTTTCCGCCATGTGAGGCTGCTCTGTGTCTCCCCTGTGGAGTCTCACCATCTTGGAAGCAGAGATCAGCCCTCATCAGACAACCAAACCTGCCAGTGCCTTGATCTTGGACTTCTCATCCTCCAGAACTCTGAGAATATAAGTTGTTTGTCCTCCTCTTCTTCTTTCTTCTTACTCTGTCATCCAGGTGGGAGTGCAGTGGTACAATTACACCTCACTGCAGCCTCAACCTCACAGGCTCAAGCAATCCTCCTGCCTCAGCCTCTCAAGTAGCTGGGACCACAGGTGCATGCCACCACACCCAGCTAATTTATCTTCATATTTTGTAGGGACACAGTTTCCGTGTTGCCCAGGCTGGTCTCAAAATTCTGGGCTTGAGCGACCCTCTCTCCTCAGCCTCCCAAAGTGCTGGGATTATAGGCGTGAGCCACTGTGCCCAGGAGTTCCTTTTCTTTATAAATTACCCAGTCCCAGATATTTTGTTATAGCAGCACGAATGGACTAAAACAGCAGGTCATTGCTTTTCAACTGGGGTTTTACATTTGAATCATCTGGAAAGCTTTAAAAGATATGGATGAGATAATATACATCTGGGATTTTCTTCAAAATAATAATGGCAGGGAAGCAGGTGAGGGTGTTGATCTGCGTTGTTCAGTATGTAACCACTGGCCACCTGTGGCTGTTTAAGTTAATTAAAACTGAAAAAAAATTAAATTCAGTTCCATGGTGACACCAGCCACATTTCAGGTGCTCAGTAGTCACACGTGGCTAGGGGCTGCCATAATGCACAGTGTAGATATAGAACATTTACATCATTGTGGAAAATCCCATTGGACAGCACTGGTATATGAAATAACATTGGCTGTGTGTTAATAATTATTGAAGCTGGGTGATTGGGACTCTTGGGGTTCATTATCCTTTATTGTCTGCCTTCTTTAACTTTTTCCATGATAGACTGTTTTAAAAAGATGCCCAGGTCCCACTCCAGGCCAGCTAAATCAGAATCCTTAGGGTGAGCTCCTGGCCTGTTGTTTCGGCAGCTTCCCAGGTGCCTCTACCACGCAGTGGGGTTGAGCCTCACTGGGCTGAACAGGTGTGCTGAAGAATGATTGTCCTGCTTTCCTCTCAGGCAGGTAGCAAAATCCAGAGAGAAAAAGAGTAGAAGAGGCATTGGAAAATGGCAAGCACCAAATACACCTACGAGGTTTGTTGTTTTTTCTTGTTCCAAGCCTTGCCAATGAGGCCTTGGAATAGGGTCGTCAGGTACAGCAAATAAAAACCTGGGAGGCACAATGAAATTTGAACTTTAGCCAAACTGAGTAATTTTTAAACTTTTAAAGTATATTCCATGCAATATTTGGAATATACTACAAGGTTATTTGTATTTCACCTGGCAACCCTATGTCGGGGCCTCCTTCCCCGCTGCAGCTGACAGGGGCAGAGGACCTGAGCTGCTTATTTGTAACTGAAAGTCCATGGGACTACTTTTATTTAGGGGAATTTTTCTGTTAACTGTCATTGTGAAAGTCATCAGGATGAGAGATTCAGAATTTATTTTTACAATTCAGTGGAGGAATATCGCCTCATTGATTTAGATCTTTGATTTCTTTCATCAGAGGTTTTGTTTTCCTGCTATAGATTTTGTACATCTTTTGTTAGATTTATACCTGAGGGTTTTGTCTTTTCATGGGTGGGGGCGGTGTGTATGCATGTGCACGGACATGTGCGCTAATGTGTTTTTAAGTTCAACGTCATTACTGGCATATAGCAGTTGAATTTGGTATATTATCCTTGTGAAAGGGGAAGATCTGATGGAGCCCTCGTGTGGGGGCCTTCCACCCTACCTCCTCACTTCTGCAGGACAGCCCCTTGGGAAGCCCCCAGGTCACTTGTTTTGGGGCTCCTAAACATCTCCCTAGTTGGCCACAGGAAGTCCACTTGAGGTTTTTTTTTAAAAAAGGATGTATCATTGTTTTGATACCCCATTCCAGCCAGGTTTTCCTATGGCCCCTCATGGTCACAGCTTTTGAACTGCTCTTGGACTGCCTTCTCCTGTGAGTGGTGGGTTCAGTCCTGGCTTCAGACTGAAATATCTGCAAAGCTTTAAAAAACAAAAAACAGAAAAGACCCATGTCTGGTTTGGTTGGGGGGTGTATATGGAGCATTTTTTTAGATTCTCCAGGTGATTCTAGGGCCCAGCTGGGGTTAAGAGCATCTGCCCCAAAGTCTTGAACACCAGAATCCCCTTTCCTGTCCAAAAAAACCCCTTTTTAGAGCATTTAGTCCATCTTAGGTAAGGAAGGAAGGTACACTAAGGTATGAGTAGTTGCTGTCCCGACTCTGTTGAGCCCCTTTTTCCCTCTTGGACTTTTGCTTTTTTTTTTTTTTTTTTTTTTTTGAGATGGAGTCTTGCAGTGTCGCCCAGGTTTGGAGTGAGAGATCTCAGCTCACTGCAACCTCCACCACCTCCCGGATTCATGTGATTCTCCCACCTCAGCCTCACAGATAGCGGGAATTGCAGGAGCACACCACCACGCCTGGCTAATTTTCATATTTTTAGTAGAGATGGGGGTTTCCCCATGTTGGCCAGGATGGTCTCGAACTCCTGAGCTCACGTGATCTACCCACTTCAGCCTCCCAAAGTGCTGGGATTACAGGTGTGAGCCACTGCGCCTGGCTGACTTTTGCCTTTTAAATAGCTGGTAGGGCTGTGCCGGGTGGCTCACACCTGTAATTCCAGCACTTTGGGAGGCCAAGTTGGGCGGATCACCTGAGTCAGAAGTTTGAGACCAGCCTGGCCAACATTGGGAAACCCTATCTCTACTGAAAATACAAAAAAAAAAAAAAAAAGCCAGGCATGGTGATGCATGCCTGTAATCCCAGCTACTTGGGGGGCTGAGACAGAAGAATCTCTTGAACCTGGGAGGCAGAGGTTGCAGTGAGCTGCGATCACGCCACTGCACTCCAGCCTGGGTGACAGAGCGACACCCTGTCTCAAAAATAAAATAAAATAAAATAAAAATAATTAAAAAATAGCTGGTTGAATTTCCAGCTGTGTGGTTTAAGCTGTGTGGTCAGGTGAAGAAGGAAAGTTCATTTGGTGCATGGGTTTTGTTGAACTTCTGGGTTCTTTGTGATAGGTGATCTGTTTTTTAGCTGAATTTAGGAGCTGATAGAAATAGTTGAGAAACAATTTGTAAAATATTTGGCTAAATACTTCAAATGTAAAAATCAGTAACTTGATATTAATGACTGAAGATTCATGAATAGCTTTAGAAGAATGCAGCTTGTACTAAATGTTAGCCACCATTGTTACTGTCCTTATGACCAAGGTACTGTGCATTCCAGCTGTGTCCTCAGGGAAAAGAGGATTAGATGAGGGAATCCATTCTCTGTCCTAGTTAAAACTGATTGTAATACTACTAGTAATCACTCACAACAATGAAAATCACAACATACTGCTAATGATGATAATAAACACAAAATCTACCATTTATTTAGCACCAGGCACTGTGCTAAGCCTTTCACACATGCTCCCTGTTTTTCCCCTCATAGCAACCCTACGTGAGGTAGAGACAACTTTTCTTCCCATTGTCCTGAGCATAGAGAGGCTGAGCTCACTAAGGGAGCACACCTAGTAAAGCCAGCTTCAAATCCTCTTGGGTGGTCTGACCCCAAGGTCCATTTCTTTCTTTTTTTTTTTTTTTTTTTTTTTTTGAGACGGAGTCCCACTCTGTTGCTCAGGCTGGAGTGTAGTGGCATGATCTCAGCTCACTGCAACCTCTGCTTCCCAGGTTCAAGCAATTCTCCTGCCTTGGCCTCTCAAGTAGTGGGGACTACAGGTCCATGCCACCACGCCTGGCTAATTTTTGTATTTTCAGTAGAGACAGAGTTTCACTACATTGGCCAGGCTGGTCTCAAACTCCTGACCTCGTGATCTGCCCACCTTGCACTCCCAAAGTGCTGGGATTACAGGGGTGAGCCACTGCATCTGGCCCCATTACATTTTTCTATGGAGGAGCTTGGTGACCGAGGATAAACTGTTCTCCTTCCTGGCCTGCAGTGTTCCTCCCTGCAAGGCAGGTCATTTGGATTCCTGTTCCCATCAGGCCCATTGCAGCTACCTCTGAAGGGCTCCTCACATCTGAGTCCTTTCTTTTTCTTTGAGATGGAGTCTTGCTCTGTTGCCCCGGCTGGAGTACAGTGGCGGGCTCTCTGCTCACTGCAACCTCTGCCCTTCGGGTTCAAGTGATTCTCCTCTGACTCCTTTCTTTTAAACAGCTCTCAAGTATTATTCTACTTACTCTGGGGAGGAAAGTCAGGAGGCCTGCTGGTTGACCAGGTTGCTGGAAATGCAGAACCCAAGACAGAGATTGCAACTCAGGGAGGACTTGGGGTGAGGGTCTCCTTGGAAAGGGGTCTGACCGCCCTCAAGGAGAAAGATCCTCTGTGGAGTCAGCTGTTAGCAGAGGGCTCCAGTGTTTGTGTGGGTGTTCAAGATGCTAACCTGTTTTAAAAGTATAATTTGGGGGGAACCTCTTTATACTCAGTCATTGTATTTTAACATCAGTGATTGATTTGGGCATTTAAGTGATGTTCTTTAATGAAAGAATTCACATTCAGGGGTTTCACGGTTGGTATCTCTATTTCTCTTGTTCTCTTATCAGACATGCAGAGCAAAATTTCAGTCCATTTCTCTTGAGCATCAGGAAATCAGTTTTAAAAGTATGGAGGTATGTGGTGAGTGGGAGTCAAGGGGGAAGAGCCTGTGGTCAAGTGTGTAGTTTTTGGAGCCAGACACACTTTGTTCAAATCCAGTTTCTATTGGTTACCTTCAGCCATGTCACCTTAGGTAGCTTCTTTAACTGTTCTAAATCTGGATTTCCTCACTTGTGAGTGGGGATGCGAATTCTCTCTCTTTCACTTGCGGTGATCAAGCGAGGTGAGTAACATACTGGGCACATAGTGAGTGCTCAGTGATGACAAAGACCCTGGATGTCTGGAGGTCATAAACCCCAGTGGGACCAATTGTACTCGGAAGGAACGGGTTCCCCAGAAGATGGTGAGTGAATGCCTGGTCCCCACCTGTGTCCAGAAGTTTCTGGGCAAACAGCGGGGTGTGGTTGTCAGGGATGTCATGGAAGAGGTCTCTCAGAGCAGTGGCTGCTCCAGGGACCCTGTAAATGCTTGTCTTCCAAAGTTCCAGGGTGTTTTGGTCCTTTTAGGACTGTTGGTGCATGTGGGAACTGAGAGGGCAGGCACCTCTGTTAACCATAGAGATGGAAGCCCCTCCCTCAGTGACTGGCGTGGTCTGCTGGTCCCACCTGTCGAAGGAAGTCTCATTTGTGTATGGCTCTGGCTTTAATAGCATTTCACGCCCTCCCTGGTGAGCACAAATGGAAGGTCATGCAGGTTCACACGTGCAACTGCAGTTGGGGTCCAGGATCTTCATCCAGAGGAATATTTACATGAATAAAACCCTTTACCTGTTGCAGATGACATGCTCCGCGGAACCTGTGGTTAGGGGTGAAGGGGACTATAAAAAATTGCTCCGTGGCTTTTGAATTTCTATCTCTTGACAGAAATTCAAACTTGTTTTCCCAGCAGCAAGAGCAATACAGACATCTTCAGAAGAGCTGTCTCTTTTCTTTATCCCCGACTCCTTGAGAGCAGATGATTTAGAGGTATCTCTATAGGAGATTAAATGGGATTCAGGTAAACAGCTGAAGGGTTTACATGGGATTAACTTTTACAAACCCCATCCTGAGGGTATTTTCCTTTGCAGAGATGAGGGTGCAAAGCAGCAGCTTTAGAAGCCAGGTCAGTGGTGAGGATTTAAGGGAGGCAAAGTGGACGTGGACTTCTCCACAGTTCCCTCCTGAGACTGCCCCAGAGACAAGAGACAGCCTTCTTTCCCCATTGCCAGAATCTTCCCCTTACACGCTGAGGTGTTTGCTGTCTGGATCTGATGACCAAGTGGAGAAGGGAGGTGACCTGAGGGCCTTGGACAGCTAGAGCAGAACTCCCTTCCTCATTCCACAAGTATATGGAGGATGGAGTTAGTGTGACGGCACCCTATGCTAGGCATCGTAGGAGGCACTGGGGAGCTCACGTATGTGAAAAACAGATGAAACTCTCTGCCCTCGAGGAGCTTACATCCTGGCTGGGGAGACAGTCTGCATATGCGGTAAGTCCTAGTTGTTAATAATTATAACTGCTAAGGAGGGAAAGATTAAGCAGGAAAGGGGGATATGAACTGTAGGGGCTGGGGATGCTGGGATGTGAGGAGTACAGGGAGACCTTTGGGTAACTCTTGAAGGAAATGAAGTCAGCCATGCTGGAATGAAAGAACGTCATGTTGGGCAGAGAAAACAGCACATGCAAAGGCCCTGCATGCAAAGAAGCAGCGTGACTGGAGCAGAGCATGAGGAGGCGAAGGGTGGAAACAAGGTCAGAGCAGCAGCAGAGAGCCAGCCTGTGCCGAGCTTTGCACGTCAGTTAGGACTCTGGCCTTGGCTCTGAATAAAGCAGGAGCCATAGGAGGGCTCTGTGCAGAGGAGTGGCCTGACCTGAGATTTGACAGCATCATTCTGGCTGCTGTGTAACAATGGGCAGCAAGGCAGAACCAGAGCCAGTTAAGAGCTACTTACTGCCACTGATGACGGTGGCCTGAATAAGGGTAGTGGGGATAAGAGGTAGTTAAGTCTTGGATATATTTTAACAGGGAGAGTTGAATCTTACTGACGTGCCAGCAGTGGACGGTGAGATAGGAGAGTCAAGGATGGCTCCAAGGTATTTGGTCTGAGCAACCGGAGGATAGAGTTGGTCTTAACGGATATGGGACAGACTTCAAGGGGCAGGGCCCACTTCAAATTTGAGATGTCTAGGAGATATCCAGATGTCTGGATGAATGGCTCTGGTGTTGGGTTGGGCATGCAGGGGCAGAGGTTGCAGATGTCAGTGAGTCATGGGCATGTAGGTTGTCTCTGGAGCTGTGTGCCTGAAGAGAGCATGGCCCCTGGGAGTTGAAAGGGTCCTTAGTGGCTGCCTGGCACAAATCCAGCATCTTCTGAAGGGGAAAGTCAATCACATGGAAAAAGCGGTTATACATTGAGTCAGCTGGAAAGTCTGAACTAGAGCCTAGGTCTGCTAAGGGTCTACCCAGATATACTTCTTTAGAGTGTTTTAAACTGGAGATTTCGGCTCCCACATATACACACTCGACTGTCTTACTGTTGGACAGCCACTCCCTAGTCTTGCAGCCTAATTCCTGGAGTGAAGCTTAAGAATGGTGCAGTCCATGAACTGTCTGCCGCTGGTCAGTAGAAAGCTAAAGCAGGAAGACCGGAAATGGAGCAAAAGCATTTAGAAATTCTCATGACAACTCCTCATTGCCACAGCATCCTAAGGCAACATAAGTAGACTTGTCTTGTTGAGCAGAGAACGGAAAAGCTTGGGTGTTGTTGATGTCACATGTTTGTGGTACAAGTTGCATGTGAGTTAGGTGTACCAAGACCACATAGACAGTAGGTTGCAAATAATTAAAAAACAAAACAAAACCCCAGTCCTTTACCACAGACAGTTTGAGAGGTATGGCCCCAGCATGGTACCTTCTGAGATGAACCCTCAGCAAACACTTGTTAGATGTAAGCGTAGAATCGTGTGTTTCTTTTTCTGTTTAACACACAGGTACTCCCCTTTGCCAAATGAAGTCAGCAGTTTTCCTTTGCCCCTTTGGGCATCTCAGCCGCCTCCTCGCTCCTCCTGGAGACCTGTGTCACCACTCTCCCATGTCCCAGGACACAGCTTGTCCCTTGCCTCAGTGTCAGTGGGTTCCCCAAGAGCAGTCTTCCCGGTGAGCCCCAACCTGTCTTCCAGTGTGAGCCCAGCAGTGTTTACCAGAGGATGCCTATAACCACCCACTCTGCCCCAGAAAACCAACTGAGTCTCTTGTCTTGGCATTTCAGGCCAGGGAGGAGAGATATTTTGGTTTCACTTAGGCACTGAGCTATTTTAGAAAGAACAGGAGTTTTGGCAGGAGACATATCCTGGACAGATGCCATTAACCTTTTTGAGTCTTTTCTCTGTGAAATGGGGCAGTGTTCCCACCTGGTAGTGATGTGAAGAGGGTTAGATGATATAGTGGTATAAGATGCCCATAGAGGGCCAGTGCTGAAGGGATTGTCAACAAAAGCTCTATGAAATCATACCATGTAGGTAACTTCCCACTTATGAATCCAGACTTACCCCAAACTTCCATCTCTCACACTCCTCAGTCAGAGGCCTATGTGGGAGTCCCTTTTCCCCTGGTTCCTCCCTTGGTGGCCTTGTCTGCCTACAGGAATAGTCAACATGCTGGATCCCAGGTAGTTGAACTGGCTGCTGGCGAAGAAAGGAAGTGGGTGCAGGGGCTTCTGCAATTACACCGGTCTGTCCTCGGGCCTCCTATCCTGCCATCCTCAGGCTGAGGGCGGAAGGAGGGTGCTGAGCCTGGAGTGAGCTGCCAGCTACCAAGTGGTCCCTCCCACATTTGGGCAGTGGCTTCCAGAGCTGTTCTCCCAACTTGGCAACTGGCTTAGAGCCCAGTGACAGTATTCCCAGGCTCCCTGCCTCCTTCCTCTCTCTCTCTCTGGCTTGGGTCTTTAGAAGAGTCACATGGGGAAGGTGTGGCCGTGGGCTGTGTCAAATATCCAGCTCAGGTGCACCACCTGCTTTATTTCATGACAGTGCCATCTTCACCTTAGCATTCAGGTTCTTAATTCCTGGTGATTGAAAAGCAGCTGGTGGCTTAGGAGTTCAAGATACAGCCCACTTTTTTCAGAAAGGATTCTTGCTGACTGCCGACTACTGGCACTGGATCTCAGATTCAGAACATGCCACCAAACAGATGGCATCTGGGGATATTTGGGAATGAAGTACCTTATTCTATTTGCCTAGTTCTGGCCTATTTTAATTTGGGGGTATAGCTTATGTCTATTTGGCCTACATTCCAATTGGGTAAGAATATCCTGTTTTTCTCATTGCAGTAAAGGGAGATGTAGATATTGACATACTAAGTATGAAAAGTGTATATGTGTAGATATACTCACATTATGCACATGCATGTAGGACCCCACCAGGTGCCTCCAGTCTCCACGGGTACCCTCAAATGCTATAGGATAGAGGTTGTGAATGGCATGGGCATGAGCGACCCCCGTTAGGCAGCAGTTTCAGGCGAGACTCAGGCGAAAATAGTGCGGTGGAGTCTGGGAGAAGAGAGCCAAATGCAGATTTCCTTGTGAATTAGTAGAGAACATTATACACTTGAACCCAAGGTTCATCCAGCAATATTTATGGTAAAACGCCCACAGCGTATCTGATCTGTCTCAGCATTTTCATCTATTGCCTTCAGGCATCATGATTTAAATCCTGCTAAGCAATGTCCACAAGCATTCTAAAAACTCTTCAAGCTGGGACCAGTTCTGGTGTCACATGATAAGGAGGATGTTGAAACATCAGAGCCCAGCTCTGGAGGGACCAGCCAGAGGGTCTGGAAGCTTGGACAGAGGAGAGTCTATGGCAGAGACACCTTGCATCAAGCAATCCAGGAGGGCGTTACACATAAGGGAAAGGAGGCTTGTGTGGAAGAGGGATTGAGTTTGTTTTGCTCTGCCTTGATCAGGAAGACAGTAAAGACCGGTTGGGGGTAAAATGTAAGCTCAAGATATTTTTCCACGACTAAACTGGCTGCTTTGTTGGGGTGGCAAGCTCCCATCCCTGAAAGTGTTCACACAGATGTCAACTGACCTTTCACCTAAAAGAGGCTCCAGCAGTGCCTGGGTGGTTGGACTAAATGAATTCGTAAACTCATCACAGATGTTTTAGAAAACAAATGACGGATCTCCTCCTACTTTAAGGCTCTGAGCACTTTTCCTAAAGTGCTAGGCAGATGTCCAGTCCTCAGAAAATGCTAAATAACGTTATTAACAGTACAGTCGGCAGGTTTTAGAATTTCAAAATTAAGCTGATTTTTGAAGAGGTTTAACAGTAGGAATAACCTTCTTTGGGTGCTAAAAATCCACATCAGCTGCCCAGATTTTGGCCTCTCCATCTTGAGAGTGGAGAATAAGAATTTTCACTTCTTCGTACATTACTGAATACCTGCATTTAGGATAATAAAATATTACAGAGGCTCTGGACTCCCTGCTTCCATCTACCCTTATTTCATTTTCCAAACAATCTTGCCTAAGTGATTTTAAATGAAGATCTTGTCAAATCACTTCCTAGTTTAAAACCCTTTAGCATTTCCCCATCTGCAAAGTATAAATCACAATTCTTTTATCAGAATACAAACCCTCTGTCATCTGGCCTCTCTAGTTCTTTCCAAATCATCTCCACTTTATCATCACCTCAAATTTTACACTCCAGCCACATCACTTCCCAGTGATCCCAAACATTCTTTATTATTTGTACTTAAAAGCACCAGCTCTTTATATTTGTGTTTAAGTTTGCAGTATTGCAACTTGGGATTATAGACGTTGTCTCCTGTGCCGCCTCCAATACTTTTCAACCATTTGGGGGTAAATTCCACTTTTTAATTTTTGCCTACCCTTGTGTGGACTGGCCCAGCCTACCCTGCAGGCTTGATTTGGGCCATATTTCCCTTTAATCTTTACCCGTTACCACTCTGATCTCCCGTCAGTTCAGCTTCCCCACTGCTAGGATTTTGCCGTTGCTCTCTCTGATGTCTGGATAGCTATCCTGGTCAGATTGGCAACTTCTCATTGTTTATATTTTACCTCATTCATATAAAGAGCATACTGTTAGATTTAAAATCTAGTCTCACAATCTTTGTCTTGTAACTAGAGTACCTCGTCTATTTACATTTAATGTAATTACTGATATGTTTGGGAATATCACCTGATCTGACTTTTTTCTTTCCTTTCTTGACTTCTTTTGAACTGAATTTAAATTGTTTTTTTTCATTTACTAGTTTGAAAAATGAGCATTATTGTTATTCTTAGTGACTACCATGGAAATTATCACTTAAGTATTTATGCCTACTTGTAAAATTAAAGTTAACCAAAACTTTTATATTCTTTCCGGATAATATAACCACCTTTTATTCTCAAATGGTTTCGTTCGCTTGTGTTTTGCTAGTATAGGATTCTAGGTAGGGAATTATTTCCTTTGAGCACATTAAAGGCAACATTCCACTATCTAGTATGATTGTTGTTAAGATGTTAGTTGTCAATCTGTTACTCTTTTAAAGATACGGTCCTCTCACCCCTGTCTCTTTAAGATTTTTATTCTTGTCTTTGTGTATTTTAATAATAATTTGTTTAGGTGTGGCTTCTTATTTTTTCTTAGAGTTCTAATGGACTTTTAAACTTATGTATTATCTTTCAAAAGTTCATTATCTCTTCTTTCTCTGGGATCCTGATTAAATATACTCTATCCTCTCACTGTTTCTTCTACATTTTCTATCCTCTCCTGTATTTTCCATTTTTTACTTTCTATGGTTTCTTCTGAATAATTGCTGACGGGTCAAGTCTCTATCTGTACCTACTGTGGTACTAAACTGTTATATCAAGTTTTTAAATTATGGTATTTTTAGTCTTTTGAAGTTCTATTTGGTTCTTTTTGAAATATTCTAGGTCACTCTGTTTCCTGTTTCTGACATATTTCTAAACCTTTTAAAAAACCCTTTAATATAAGTGTGGTTGTTTCATAGTCCGATAATGCCAATACCTGAAGTCTTTGGTTGTTCTTATGATTTTCAGCTGTTTCTTGCTCATGGTGCCTTTGAAACCGATCCAATAGTCCCATAGACTGTTCTTTTTGACAAACATAGAAATTCACCCTTCTGGTCTTAAAGCTTGAAACTTACTTTTGTTTTATCCGACTTCCTTCCTCTGGAGAGGACCTTCAAGCCTCTCAAAGTGTCAAAGAACTAAAACTTCACTGCATCACCGCATCCAGACAATGAGATGGCAGACTCCTCATTCATCATGATTGGGTCCTTGCCCTTCCCCAGTTCCTGTTTCTTGCACATTGTTGCTTTTCTTCCCTGCTATATAAACCCTCAGTTTTAGTCGGTCAGGGAGATGGATTTGAGACTGAGCTCCCATCTCCTTGACTGCAGCACCTGATTAAAGCCCATCTTCCCTGGCAGTGCTTATCACCTCAGTCACTGGTTTGCCATGTGGTGAGCAGCAGAACCTAGACCAAACCCCTGGTGTTTCGGTAACACTTTGTTTCCTTTTAGACTTGGTTATCTTTGAACTGTTCATTGTGCTTGGAAATCTTATCAGACCTGTTATGAAGGCATCCTCCTCCATCTGCTGGGCAGGTGCCTGGTAGTCCAGAGCCACCTTAAAACAAGCTCAGGACTTGAATATCCCAAGTTACAAATCTACACAAGGGTTTATTTCCAGTCTACCCTTATCCTGGGTCTGGACCTAGTATACGCAGGGGGGATAATCTTTCACTTGCACCTCAACTTTGAGCAGGCTCTGATCTTTTTTCTCTGTCTTCCTAATCACAGAAAAATCTTCCAAACTAAATTTTAAATTTCTAGGATTGGCAAATGCCCTTAGCGCAAAAGTGACTCCCTGGGTTCTCACTGTTCTTCAATTTCCCTAGTTCTTCACTACCATCTTGCCTATATTTTAATGTGGTAAAGAATAATGTTAACAATTTTATCTAGCATTTGCGGGGGGAGATTGTTTTTAGTGATATAGTTGGCTCAAATAACCTGCTCTGCCATTGTCAGAGATAGAGATCTCGCTTTTGTAAAACAGCAGAATAAAAAGCTTTAATGCCAAAGATATAATAAAGAACAATCAATGAAATATGTTTAGCTTCAAAAGATGCACTTATTTTTCTCAATCTATTTCATTAGTATTTGCTGCATTTCTCTTCATGCTGGCAATTGAAAAGCAAATTTTGCTCTTGCTGTCTTTTTTAAAACCAACTTTCTCTCTGTGGATTTGCCTGTTGTAGACATCTTTTTAAATTGACATAAAATAATTATGATAGGGACAGGAGGCAGATCAATTGTAGGCAGAAAAGGGCAGGGTCCCTGGCGGGGGCCCCACTCTCAAGCCTGAAACCACAGCCCAAAGGGAGATTTTACATTCCTGTTTTCCTGCTCAAATATTGCCTTTTCCAAAGCCACCCCAGCCCACCCTGCCTCTGCATCCTGCACATAAAAACCCCGAGCTCGTCTGATGGAGAGCAAAGAAGGGGAAAAGAGAAGAAGCAGCTGAACATCAGAGAGATGCAGCTTGACTTCAAAGAAACAGCTTGATGGCGTGACTTTGGTGGCTAGAAGAGTCCATCTGGGACAGCCAGACTTCAGGGGAAGAATATCTTCCCACTCCATCCACTTTCCAGCTCCCTTTCCTGCTGAGAGCCACTTCCATTGGCAGTAAAATTCCCCACATTTACAATCCTTGAATTCATTCACATGACCTGATTTTTCCTGGACCCTGGACAAGAGCTCAGGTTACAGAAAGTGGTCACACTGACCTTCTGCCCTTGCAAAAAGGTGGAGGGTCCGCTGAGCTGTTAAACACTTAAGCTGTCCACAGATGGCAAAGCTAAAAGAGCACTTCCTGTGACACATGCCCCCTGGGCTTCTGGGGTTGTGGGTACTCCCTGACGGATGCTGCCGTGGGGCCTGCATGGAATTTTGCTCCTGCTATCATCCAAAGTAACTTGCTCTGGCTCCTGTACCCTCTCACCAGCCTGCTTCCCCTCCCACGAGGAATTGAGAGCTGTGGGCGGAGTGAGTGAGACACTCCTGTCACAAGGCCTGTGAAAGGGTCAAGGGAAATTTCCCATTTCAATTATACATATTCACAGGGCACTGGTAATGTTTTGATACATATATTGTATAGCAATCAGATCAGGATAATTAGCATATCCACAATCTCTAACACTTATCATTTCTTTGTGTTGGGAAGGTTAATATCCTACTCCTAGCTATTTGAAATGATATTAATCCTACAGCGGCATAGAATGCTAGAATTTACTCCTCTAACCTAGCTGTGATTTGTATCCTTTAACAAATCTCTTCCAATACCCTCTTCCCCCTACCCTTCCCAGTCTCTAGCATCTTTTTTTCTCCTTTTACCTCTAGGAGATCAACTTCTTTTAGCTTCCACATGAGTGAAAGCATGCAGCGCTTAACTTTTCTGCTCCTGGCTTATTTTACATAGTGTCCTCCAGTTCCATCTACATTGCTGCAAATGACAAGATTTCATTCTTTTTTATGGCTGAAGAGTGTTCTGTTATGTCGATGTACCACATTTTCTTTGTCCATTAATCTGTTACCAGATTAGTTGATTCCATATCTTGGTCATTGTGACTAGTGCTGTAGTAAACATGAGGAGAGGGATACAGATGTCTCTTGGATATAATGGTTTTCTTTCCTTTGGATAAATGCCCCATAGTAGCATTGGTGGATTATATGGTAGCTCTACTTGTAGTATGAGAAATGGAGGACTCACTTTGAATATCACCTCTTACAGAGACTTGGCCAGGCCCAATCTTAACTAGGTCTCCTTGTTTTACACTTTTATAACCTTGATTTTTTTCTTCTTGGCATTTACCTCAATTTATAATTTTATGTATATTTTTTATTAAGACAATCTGTTTACTCCCTGGATGGCTATGTAAGAGCAGGAGTATATGTATACCAGTGCCTCACACAGTGGCTAGTTCATCGTAGGTGCACAATAAATATCCGGTCTCTAGGAAAGAATGCAGCAGAGTATTTGTATAGGGTTTGGCCAGAAACCAAGGACTACCGTGGTTTGAGTACAGTCCTATTAAGAAGCACTACTTGTCGCTTTCATTATCATAGATCAGTAAGAAAGAACTAAATAGTAAGGACTCAGAACAACTCTTTCAAGATTTCAGGGTGCATTTGCCCTCAGGGCCTGCAGCTGGTATCTTAATGAGCCCACCTTCTCCTGCTCTGTAGTGTCTGTCTGGAGAAGCAGAGCCATGAAATTAAGGGAATCCATATATAGAACATGCTGTGTCTAATTTAGTCTTGTACAGGCTGAAAAACAAAGGGTGACACAAGTGTTGCAATCCAGGTGGACACATTTTAAAACACTTAGGTGGACACATTTTAAATAGAATTTCTAGGCCTCATTACTATTTTTGGATATAGTGGTACTTAACATTTAAGTATCCAAGTCAAAAATTTATAAACATAGTGATTGCAATGAAAAGTTTTTGTATTCAAAGTGCTTCATTGGTCCTTAATATGCTCTAAATATAGAATAGCCAACTCTTACGTGTGCTTACTCTTCCCCAAGAAGGATTTTAATTATCTTGACGTCATTATGTAGTAGGTGCTGTAATCATGCCCATATCTTACAGATGAGGAAACTAAGGCCCAGCAAGATGGACTCACTTGCCTAAGTCACACAACATGAGATAGAGCCAAGTTGCAAACAGCCCTTCTGGCTCTGTGTCCTTAATCTTACTCTTTACTATTGAAGGGACAAGATTGAATTGTAACTAGCTGCCCAGGGCTGCCCAGGGTTATGTGTAGTTGTGCGGTTAACTAGAAACTAGAAGCTCAGTGGTACCTCGAAGACTGCGGGAGCACGTGGAGCTCTGTGTGTTGTCAGGACAATAGTCTAAGGCAACATTTTCCTGCCTTCCATTGGGTTTATGGGCTGTTTCCAAAATGCTGATCTGTCAGGTCTGACTGACCAGAGGGGAAGGGTGTTTCTGTAGAAAGGCACAAGCTGAGCATGAGTTAATATTTTTCAAGTGTAGAAATGAAAATACGACACGTGTTACAGTAGTTTGTTCTGCTTTGGCGACTTGTCTCACCTACATGTTTTCCTTCCGATCTCATGATATTGTAGCTAATGTGTGGGGGCCGGGTTTCGTTGAGGATGCCATGGTGACATACCTCCATGTAGAAGCTGTGAAGTTTCAGCGCCTTTGTTTTCATGTCAGTTGTCTCTTGGTACTGTCCTCCAAGACAGCTGAAGTATCTCCTGTAGCCATGTAGTTCTGCGTGTGGGTTGCTAATAATATTTGTACTCAGGCATCACACGTGGGTTAATGCAGCATCTTTGCTCCATTGTCCACAGTCTCATAGTAGTCTGAAGTTTCATTGGATGAGTTACTCTGTGGTACTGGGTCCTCTTCCATTGCTGGGATTGACAAATTCAAAGATGTCTTAGGGACTTGAGTTCAACTACTCCAGAGAAAAATGATGTTTGGAAAATCGTTGCTGCAGAATAAACAGTGGCTGATTGGCGTTCTCCTAGATGCTTTTTCTTACGGTTATATTTGAGTGTTTTTCTTTCCTGAGCTATTCAGAAAATTGGCCTATTCTCAATTACTCCTTGACCCTGGAGGCCTGTTCACCAATGGAAGAGAAGGACCGAGAAGACAGGGAGCAGAAAGGAGCCTGCCTGAAGAGCTGGAATCTGATTCCACTTGCCCCTCTGGGCCTGCAGTCAACGTTGCTTAAATGTTCACGTGGCACCTCCGAGTCTGGTGATTCCAGGGAAGCTCTGGCTTCTGTCATCACCTCTGGCAGGACAAGCAAGCAGCCTCCCTTCAAAAGGACTTGGAAGCTAATAATGCTGGCCGCTGCCTCGGAAATGCAGAGGCTTGACACGTGTTCATCTGGCAAAGCCGGACTGAAACCACACTCTGCAGTAGTGAGTGGCGACAGCCAGTCGCTGCTCAAATACTTGGCACTCTGGGCTTAAATTTTAGTTGGGTAAAAAAAGAGAAAAAAGTCTCCTATATTCAAATTCACATTGTAGTACTTCTGTGAGGTACTGACTCTCATTCCTCCAGCCAGCCATTCTGTGTATTCACTGCATGTCAGCGCTGCCGTTTGAGGACTACCTGAAACAGATTGCTCTTGAATAGAGCCAAATATGGATTTGGATTTTGTGGAGATTAACTGGTCACTGAACTTGCATTGTCGGAAAGCTGTAGGGCTGCAGCGCAATCCAGAGAGGACTGCAAGGCGCCCTGTAGGGATGACTCTTGGCTGGCCCGTGGTGTGGGTGAAGACCCAGGGGGAGCCCGCTTCAGCCCCTGCTGCTGGCATAACTGTGGCCAGTGTCTGATGGCCTGCAGGAGCCAGGCACAGAGTCGAGAAGGCTCCTAGAGGTGAGTTCCCCATCGTGCTGGGGGCACAGGCAGGGCAGAGCTACCCTTCTCCACAAGCGCCAGCCTCACGGGTCCCTTCCTCTTCCTCATCTGGGTGGGGTTTTGCCTTTTTGGAGTGGGTGGCATTCAGTGTATACTATAGTTCTTACACATTTACAGTTATTCTCATGCCTGTGCTGAGATTGAGTCCGCACAGCTACCATGCCATGCTACACTCCCTACATCATGTCTGTCAGTTCCTTAGGAAGGGATTGTCCTCCCTGTCACACTGGAAGGAAGGGCAAACGGGGCTGGCATGTCCTTTCTGCACAGCCACTATGGGAACAGGGTATGGGTCACACACAGGCAGAAGAGTGTGTGGGAAACTCCCTTCTCTCTGCCTCGGGAGGGGCTTGGGCTTTGGGGAGAAATCCTAGGAGTTCTTGGAGCTTGCTTCCCACATTATCAATGCGTTGCAGAGCTGAGGTTTTTCCCTTATTACAGAGTCACTCAGAATCCTTGAGACTGCCCAAGGCCTTCTGGGGCACAGAGCTGGGTTTTTAGCAACTGCCTTGAGAGTGGGTGGCGTTGTGGACTGTCATCCAGCCCCTCCCTGTCACAGTTTTTAGAATACTTGTTTTTGCAAACAACCAGGATTGTTGTGAACATCTGGGTTCTGAAACCAGCACTACTTCAGGTGGAGGGGAACGTCTGGAGAGGCCTGGCATCTCAGCCTGGAGGTGGGGCGAGAGGGTTCTGAGTTCAAGTTCTGCCCCTGAGCAAGTTACTCAACCTCTGAGTTCAGTTTCCTCCTTGATAAAATAGCAGTGCTACTGTTGACTCACTTGGGGAAAGGATACCTATGATAAAGCCTCCCTTTTGTTGCTGGGTAAACCAAAACCAGAAGTGACGTGTCCAGGGTTCACAGCATGACAGCAGTATGGTGGTGAGGAAGAGGCCTGGGTTCAAGTCCAGATCTCTCTGTTCTGCAACTCCTGTGGTCTTAGGCAAGTCCTCTAGCCTCTAAAGCCCCCATTTCTGTGGAGGTAAAATGGGAGCAGTAACTGTGGCAGGAAGTGTCTTGTCTCGACACCTTTGATGATGTTATGGGAACGAAGGGAGTTAGCGTATGCCTTGTAAACTGCAAGAAATTTTGCAGCTGTAAAACGTTTCCACCTCTACAGCTTGTTGGTAACTGAGCCAGTCAACAATGAGCTCTTCAGAGGTTCCTGGCCTGTGGGCTCCTAAAGTGATTTTTAAAAAATGTTTTCATGGCTAGTTTTTCCAATTTATGGAAGTAAGACTTGCTCGTTGTAAAAATTCAACCAGCACAGAGAGGTGAAGAGCGAAAGACGCCCTTTCCTTAACCAGTTCTACTCCCCAGAGATGACTTCTGCTTACTTCTGTGTCCTTCTAGAAATTGCACCTGTGTACATGCACATGGACACAGACACATGTCTGATTACATAAGCTGCATGTGATCTATTATATGTGGTCCATATATATATATATATATATCTCTATTGCCAAGAGTCCAAATGAAAATCCAGGAAGTTTTCAGTATTTTGGTTATTAGAAACAATGCCACGATGAGCAGAGGTATACTTCTTAAAACTTGGTCTCTCTGGATTTAAAACAAATGTTGAAAGCAGCTAGTGGCTTGGAGCTTTCAGAATTATCTTTTGGGTTTGGCAGAATGAATCCTTCCCCAAAAAGAATTATGTTGTTAATACTGTGGTTTTCCACTGCTCCACCCAGTTAAATTTAATCACACCATGTGACTTCCAAATAAAATGATGTGTATGTCTGGAGGGAAGAGACCTGACAAAGCTTCCTTTTTTTTTTTTTTTTTTTCCTCGACCCTAGGGAACAGAGCAAAGCTCTCTTCAGAAGGCCTTGCTTTCAGACCTTCTGCCTGGGACATTTATATTTGCAGCTCCTTCTCCAGTGTCCTTGGAAGAAGTCGCTGCTATTAATTGGGTTGGAGAGAGAGAGTGGCTGTGTATATTTTGAAACATGTCTTCCTACGCAAGCCTGGCCCATTTCATTTTAAAAAGTTAATCTACATGAATTAATATATCTGTCTGATTGCCTCTGGCCCGGATGGCTATTTGGACAGTGCATAGTCATAGCCCAGCCAAATTTCTCTGACTGTTGTTGACAACAAATAGGATTTAGTTCTCTTGCTTTAGCTGGAGAAGCAAACACTTCATCCTAAAGTGAATATTTGGGGGTTAGGGCAACTCCTACGATTTCATATTGCAGTGTAAAATGGATTTTCTCGTGGTTAAGAAAATCCACAGATTTGTGGGTTTGAGGTGCTTTGATTTTTGTTATTTTCCCAAAATGTGTGTGTAAGATAATTTATAAAGCAAAATCTTATTTTAAATGCATGAAGGAGTCTCGGAGAAATCCCATGGAATTGCTTTTTAATGAAGGCTCTTTTAACAATGTAAATCCAAGAATCAGGTTTGTAAAGAATGTTGGACCCACCCTTCCCCAGAATCCAAATCTTTCCCATTGGACTCCCTGATCGGTGGCATCCTGCTCCTCCACTTCCTCTTCAAGAGTCCTACCTGGGCGTCTTGCCACTGACCCAGTGCTTCCTGGCAGGTGGAACCTTTACCTGTCCTGGCCATGAGCTCTGGGCTTCACATGCTGGACAATTTCTGTTCTTGGCCCTAGACCTCATGGTGAGGTGCTTGCAGAACTGTCCTCAGCCAGGGCGCTCTGGCTGCAGGTGACTCTCGTTTCCTCTCTGTCAATTGTCCCAATTCCTAACCCACTCCCACTCTGAGCTCCTTAGCCTGTGTCTGGCTGCCGCCTGCTTTCCTGCCTGTTCTGTCTCTTCCTGGGAATCCCTGCTCATGGCTATCTGGCTATTTTAGAGCACACTTTGAGATTGTGTGAAGAGGATTTGCTTAGAGGGGACTTGGCATTTTAATGCTAGCAGTAAACCTACCATGCTGACTTCTGTTGCATTAAAAAGTGAAGCAACAGGCTTGCTTAAACATAAACAGCAACAATAAAAATCCAGAACTACCTAACTACGTGGGTACAGGAAATATTCCAGCCATGTTGGAGAACAGCACAAAAATACAACTGACATGATAACAGTAACCCTGCAATGAGTCTTGACAACACTGAAGTCAAATGACTTTTTAAAACCTTTCCAACGCTTGGCTGTAATCTAAAGGAAGCATTGCACTTCGCTGATTTTTTATGAAGCTCATAAACCTTTTTCTTTAAATGCCAATATGCTGAAAAGTTATAAGTATTAAAGACTTAGCAAGTATCTTTAAAAGTGTGGGAAAAGGTCCCTCTCTTCTTGGTTATGATTCTTGAACGCTAGTAATAACGGTAGTAGTTATAAATGCCATTCTTTACTAGAATACTTTTTTTCCGAAGACCTTTCAGGTCTACTCTCAAGTTCTTTCCTATCCTTGTATGAGGTGGATGATGTCACTAGCCTCATGTGGCAGTATGGTGTTGGGTCAGAAACTCAGAGTTTAAGTAACATGTAATTAGAGCCCAGGAGTATTGCTCCTTCTTGTGAACTCTGATGCCTGGCTTTTTATATGGTGTCTGTCTGTGGTGGCTTATAACAGTGTTGCTCCTCCAGGATTTTAGCCTCATTCCTGCCTGGTAGGCAGGGCCTCCGTATGGATCTGACCCAGGATGATGCATGCTTGGTTTGCAGAAAGCCCAGCTTTGCAGGTTATACTCTTAGCATTTTGGCCACAATCAATCATATGCAGAAGGCTTCCCACTTAGCTGGACAATAGATAGTGATCTATGTCTGAAATTCCACAGCCGTCAAGGTGAGACTGAGAAGCTAGATCATCCTTGCTGGAACACGGCTTGAGTTAGGGTGTGGGTCGAGGTTCAGTTATAAAAAGCAGAATATACTACAGCAAATTTGAAGAAGGGATTTATTATAAGGAATTAAATGACTTAACAGAACTATTAAGAGTTCTGAAGACAAAGGTCTCTAGGTGGCAGTTTCAGGAATAAGTACCTTGGAACCATGCTGCAGAACTAGACCACCAAGGAAGCTGTGCCCCTCCTACAGATGAAGCCATTTCTCCAGAACCACATTGCAACAGCCACAATTGAGAGCATACTACAATCAGGAAGCCATGACTCTTATGGTTCTAAAACCATGCCACATCTGCTATGATCAGCACCTGCAAATGATGTCCTGGTCCTGCCTCCTGGAACCCACGAAGCTGGTACTTGGATGCTGCAACATTGGCTAAAACTGTCATAGAAGAACCAGGTGCTTCTTGGACTTTGCTTGCTGAGCAAATGGCAGCTGCTGCCAAAATGTGGTCTCTGCCTCACTTTGGTGTTCTGAATTTCACAAAAGCACATCTAACTGGCTCAACCTAAATCATATCTGGAACTGTAGCTGCAGGGAGTTTGAGAGTTGGCCTTAGCCTCCCATCTTCTGCAGGACAGGTGGGCACAGTAGAAGGATAGAATGTGTGCTGGAAACTGAGCCACTGTGTCTCCTATGATCTGTGATCATTAGAAACGGACGTAGATTTCCAGAGTCAGCAGATGAAAACGGAACTGAGGTTATAGCCAGAACGTGGAATGGCTGTGAATCTTTTTGGGAATGTGTGTGTGGATGATTCCCGATATAACAGATGGCAAAGAATTAAACGTAGCAAAAGGTCCTGGGCTTGTCTTCCAGCCCCTGCTTAGCTGCTTTGAAACTGTTGTTAAGCTGCACTTGGAACAGCCCACGGAGTTCTGGAGAACTCTAGTCTCAATATGTATTATTTGGGGAAAGGGTATGTTAAGAAGCTGTCTTAGTTGTCGAGCCTTTACTTTGCTAATACAGCATGCAAGTGTTCCCCAGACATTTGGCCACAGGAAGGCCTCATCTTTAAAAAATGCAGAAGTAGTATTTCCCAACATACAGTCTTTCTTTTGCTGGAGTTTCATTCTTGTCACCCAGGCAGGAGTGCAATGATGCGATCTTGGCTCAATGCAACCTCTGCCTCCTGGGTTCAAGCAGTTCTCCTGCCTCAGCCTCCCCAGTAGCTGGGATTACAGGTGCCCACCACTACGCCTGGCTATTTTTTGTATTTTCAGTAGAGACGGGGTTTCACCATGTTGGCCAGGCTGGTCTCGAACCCCTGACTTCAGGTGATCCACCTGTCTTGGCCTCCCAAAGTGCTGGGATTACAAGTGTGAGCCACGGCACCTGGCCAGAAATACTCTTTCCAAGAGGAAGCCAGGGAGTACCATGGAGAAAACGCTTGCTTGATTTCCAGGGAGCTAACCTTTTTAATAGCCTCCATCAGGAAAGTTTACCATCAAGATGATAAGATTTCCTCAAGTACAGATGGTGCTTTGCCCTTCAAGGAGAACCAAAAGCAGGAAGAGCTTGATCAGCAAAACCAGCCTGCGTGGGGTTCTCTTAGGAATCCAGATGGCCTGAGACTTATTCTGAGATACCTGCAAGGAAGTAACCTGTGATCATAATTAGAAATTACAACAGAATACTAATTATCTGTAGACCACATATCATTTGCGTTGCCCTGTTATAGAAGCAGATGGTGTTATGGAGAAGGAACTGCATTTAGCTTAAGGAAAATAGGGGCAGCTGGGGCAGGAGCTGGGAGACTAAGAGCATAGCGAATTGGGGGAGGGGAACACGTTGTGGGGTGTCAGTGCAGGAGAGCTGACAGCTGCAGTGGTACCACGTGAAATGTATGGAGGGCGGGAGAAAGCAGACTCCACCTTATAAGGACTCGCGGCCAAGACAGCAAGGTCCAGGGACAGTGATGAGAATTGCCCCAAGCATAAACAGTCCATAAGCGCCCTCCAAAAACTGGATGATGCAGAACAGGGTGAGAGAAGACACCTTTAAAGATGAACTTGTGTCTTAACAGCAAATCTCCCGTTGATTTTGATTTTTTACATTAACTACTTAACAGTTTGTGGCATGTGTGTCATTCTCAGGCAAGTCCTTTTTGAAGTTTCTTCTTAAGTATTTAAACACAGTACTGACTATTGGTGGGCTGGGGGAAGCACTCAGATCTGAATGCTTCTTAACACTAGGTGTGTTCCCATAGGAAGCCAGGCATGCCTTAAATAGACTTCCCAGGAATGGGAAATGGCAGCTCCAGAATTATAGAAGTTACATCTGCAGAATTATGAGCATGTTTCTGGCTCTCTACGTTTTTATGTGTTCTGATTTAGTGAACTTGATATTCTGCGATTGATACCAACCTCATATGTACACAGAGGTCATGCACTCCTCCTCCTCCAGTTACCACAAAGATTAATATGTGGACTGGAACTGCATGAGCTGTGTAGAGGGTAGAATCACTACCCCTTCGCCCTTCTGTGCTCTTTGGACTCAAATCCTCAGTGGTGATTCCCTTATTGAAGTGCCTTTTTTCCCTGAAAGCACTTTAGTAAATGGAGGTTTAGCATTATTACTGAATCCCAGTTTTTTTCTAATACATGGAGCTCAGGTCTTACTGTCTGTTCCGGAGCAATTACTTATCACCGTTACTGGAGATTTGAGTCCTCTCCCTTGGTGCTTAGACTCTTAAGGATAGTCAGTCATTTCCATTTTGGTAGTTATGATTTAATCTTTTAAAGCTTTTATTATGGAATGTTTCAATATCAAAAGCAGAGAGAATAATATAGTTCCCATGAACTATTCCTAGCTCAGTTACCACCCATGGCCAGTCTTGCTTCATCTGTACTTGTACCCATTTCCTCTTCCCCTTCGATTATTTTGAAACTGTCCTAGAAATGCTTCAGTACATAGTACTCTCTGTTCCTTCTGTTTCTTAATATCTTTCAAAACTGCAACCTCCACCTCCCCGGTTCAAGCAATTATCATACTTCAGCCTCCCAAGTAGCTGGGATTATAGGTGCCCACCACCACGCCTGGCTAATTTTTGTATTTTTAGTAGAGATGGGGGTTTCACCATGTTGGCCAGGCTTGTCTCGAACTCCTGGCCTCAAGTGATCTGCCCGCTTCAGCCTCCCAAAGTGCTGGGATTACAAGTGTGAGCCACCACACTTGGTCTCTTCAAAACTTTCTACACGTCATAGCAATATGTACTTTTAACTCATGAGGGACTTTTCAGATTTTTGCCTAGAATGAATACATTCAGGAGGCTCTACAGGTATATGGAGTGCCTACCCTGTGCAAGGCACTGTGCTGGTTGAGGGATGGGGTAAGGTCAGATTTTGTTGGATAGAGTGGAATTATGCAACAGAAGTGGGTTGAGAAGTTGTTAGACCCCTGTCCTGAGAGCGCATAGTCCAGTGGGACCTTGGACTGTTGGCTGACAGAAGTGAGCATAAGTTAGGTGCTCAACGAAGTTGCTTGCTTTGTCTGCTCAGCAGAGCTGGAGGCTATGTGGTCTGAGTACTTGAAGATGAGGGCTTTTAGGAAGGGCATAGATATTGGGTTGGATTTGATATTGTTAGTTGTCAGCCAACAATGGAAAGTGATTCTGACTCCAGGAACTTTTTGGAAGCCCATTGCATAACTAAAAAAGAAATGGCCAGGCTGGCATATTGTGGGCAAAGCACACTCTCCCATGCCAAGGAAGCTTGGCCCAAGTTGCACCACAAAAGCTGTCACCGTTGCTCCCATCCTGATGCTGGCTGTCACTACTGAATGCCCCCTCTGGGATTGAATCCTAAACCATCCCTGTGTCCTTTTCACGCCCTCAAGTTTCCACGTCCCAGGTGGGACTCTGTGAATAAGGTGGGTCACACACTGAACAGCAGGAGGAAAAACTATGTTGGACTCCTTCGGCTTCTGTAGAAGACGTGGGGCTCTGCCTTCCGTCAAGAACCAAGCAGTGGGGAATCTTCCCCACATAGAATGGGGGTTGCAGTGCTAAGCCACCAAACGTCCGCTATGTATATCACTGTTACTTTGGGCTGCTTCCTCTCCCTTGTTCTCAGTCACAAGGCCTTGGATCTCCTTAAATATGCCATGTGTATCTGCCGCTCCTGCTTTTCTATTCCCATGGCAACCACGCTAGCCCAGGTGCTCTTCACTGTCAGGTGCCTCCGAATCTCTGGTACAGACTTGCTGCTTCCAGTGGCTCCCATCCCCACGTCTTCCTCCACAGTGCTGCCGCAGCATTCGTGTCAAGCAAAACAACACGGTGGCTCAAATCTGATCTCTTCCTCATGGAAGGCAAAGGCTACCGGCTTACCTTGGCCCCACTCTCCACAGTTAACACCTGGCTTCTGTTTCCAGCCTTATCCGCCCCTCAAGAAACCTTTCTCTGCACGTAAGCAGGTCCCCAAACACCTTGACGCTTACCACCTCCGTGATTGCTTTTTGATGGTTCTGTTTTCCAGAAGGCTTGCCCCTCTGCTCTCTGCCCAACACAATCTGTTCTGCTGACCTCCCCAGGGAGAGGTGACAGCTTTTTGTGAGCTCCCATGGCGCAAGTGTGCATTGCTCAGCAAGCCCTTTCGTGTCCCATGTCTGCCCACTTGGAGGAAGTCACTGGACAGCATTCTACTGTTCTTTGCATGTCTCTTATAGCCCAGCACAGTGGTGGATGAACAGGGGCTCACTAGGTATTTGATCCTTTTTTTTTTTTTTCTCATAAGAGAGGAGAGGAAAAAAATAACTAGGCACAGGAAAGTAAAGTGCATAAGTCATAAGTTGAGTGTTGACAAGCTCAGGACTTGAGGACGTAGGGAAGCTGGAGTCAGGGAGGAGGGGGACCAGTGCCTTTGGAAAGGCGGTGTGGTTGAGTCTGTGCTCTGTTTGTGTTCCAGACCAAATGGAGTTGGTTTGGTTGTATGCTTCCCAGGTGTACTGAGTGCCCACCTGGTTTAAAGGCTGCTCTGGCGGTGGCCCAGAAGCAAATGTAGCATCATTTGCCAGAGACTCAAGAATGTGTCTGTATAAATAAAAGTGAAAGTGGCATGTGCTTGAGCAAAATTGGCCTCATGGGACATGGATTTACCTGACACACACCAATAGCAAATAAATTGTCCTCACAGCCTGCACCAATGTGGAACCTTGATATGTATCATTTTGTTTGCAGAAAGAGAGACCAGAAATGTGCAGCAGTCAGTAATGTACCCCCCAGGGTGGCTGCTGATTGATGACTTCTCAAGGGCAGCATCTCCAGGGGGCTCAGGGAATTCACCATGAAAGTCAGCCTGGGCCTCCTGCCCGCTTTCCCATTGCCTCATTCCGCTGCTCAGAGAAGTGTTGAAAGGGGCTCTCCAAGTTGGGCTGTTTGCGGCCTTCACAGGACCCCGAAGGCCATATTCACAGCAAAGTTCACATGCAGAAGAATGAGAAGGGAAAGCTGGGAAGGGTCAGGGCACGTGCAGCGCTCAGTGGAGCAGTTTGGTGGAAAGAAGTTGCCTGTTCCTTTAGAAAACTTGGGGAGATTTGGTGATAGAAGGGCATGACCTGTGAAAATGGTTGCGGTGTGGCGGGGTCAGGGTGATGGACTCACAGGGAGAGGCTGTCCCTCAGCTCCCACAGCACAGCCTGGCTCATGTCTTTCTTTTTTTTTTTTTTTTGAGACGGAGTCTCGTTCTGTGACCCAGGCTGGAGTGTAGTGGCGCGATCTCTGTTCACTGCAACCTCCGCCTCCTGCGCTCAAGCGATTCTCCTGCCTCAGGCTCCCAAGTAGCTGGGACTACAGGCGCCTGCCACCACACCTGGCTAATTCTTGTATTTTTGGTACAGATGGGGTTTCACCATGTTGGCTAGGCTGGTTTTGAACTCCTGACCTCAGGCGATCTACCTGCCTCGGCCTCCCAAAGTGCTGGGATTATAGGCATGAGATTCCATGCCTGGCCTGGCTCATGTCTTTCTGCTTGGGGCTTCCCCCAGTGCTCTGCTCTTCCCACCTTACGGGCCACTCTTATTTGCCAACTCATTGATCCCCCTGCAAATACTCACTTGAACTGCAGGGTTTTTTTAATGAACAGCCAGGCTTCTCAACTATTCGGTGAGCTCCCGAGGACCGCAGCTGGTCTGTTCCTTTGTATGGTGGAGGACTAGTTGCACGGTGCCAGGCAGCATAAAGAGGCCTCCCGGAGAGGCTGAGGCTCTATGGCCACAATCCTAGGCTCTCTGTTTCCACGCAAGGGACTTGTAACCTAGGTATCAGTTTGCTCATTTGTAAAATGGATGTAAATGTACCCCAGATTAAAGAGGTAATGTGTAATGCCCCTGGACATAGTAGGCACCCAAACACTGTCCTGATCCCTTCCACACCCTGCAGCCCATACACATTGTCACTATGGGTTGGCACATACTAGGTGTTCAATAGGGCATGTCTGTTGACTAGTGGTAATGAGAGTTGTTGTGTTACCAGCTTTTGAAAGTCTCTTTTAGAGCTGATTTTAGCCAGTGAGCACTCTGAAGCAGAATTGCTGGTGGGTGGGGGTGGGTTACAGGTGGGGAGTGATAAGGAAACAGGTTGTTTAATAAAGGAAGATTGAGGAAACTGATTACTTTGAGCAGTGAACACCTGGTTAATGCCAGGTAGCGACATCTTAAGGGAAAGAAGCTGAGTCCAATAAAGAGGCCAATAAAAATCAATAGGATAAACGTGAGATAGAGGGCAGACTAGATGGAACGCTCTGGAGTCAGCATCATTTAGTCGACACTGAAGACTCTCTTGAGATGAGGCATCCTTGCAGGATGTGAAGGAAGGTGGCCATGGGTGAGTTACTTAGCTTGTCCGAAATGTGCTTCTCTTCACTCTAGCACAAAGGTTAGTGAAACTTTCCTGGAGTGGACGTGAGGGTGGATTGACGGTGCATGTGAAACATTCTCCATGATGTCTGGCACACAGAGTAGTGCCCTTCCACTTCCTCTAAAGTAGAAAAAAGTTGTGTTTTGTCTTTTGTGTTTTTAGTTTGTTTGTTTGAGACAGAGTCTCACCCTGTTGCCCAGGCTGGAGTGCAGTGGCGCCATCTCGGCTCACTGCAACCTCTGCCTCCTGGGTTCAAGCAATTCTCCTGCCTCAGCCTTCTGAGTAGCTGGGATTACAGGTGCCCGCCACTGTGCCTGGATTATTTTTGTATTTTTAGGAGAGACAGGGTTTCGCCATATTGGCCAGGCTGGTCTCAAACTCCCGACCTCAGGTGATCTGTCTCGGCCTCCCAAAGTGCTGGGATTACAGGCATGAGCCACCATGCCAGGCCTGTTTGTTTGTTTTGAGTGAGCTCATAAATGTCCTCAATGATTCTGTCTCTACCTGGATAAACTTCAGAACTTAAGCATTAGTTGTGAGGGTTTGGCCACATAGTAGGGAGAATGAAAAGGCGCCCAGGTGTCTCTTGGGAAAGGAAGTAAGTTGTCTTCAGGCTGAGTGGGGTGGATTAGGCACATGTTTCCAGACTGCTCTCTGTTTTCTCCCTTCTGGCCACCATCAGCTGTAGACGTGCCCCTTCAGAACACATACAGCTATGGTAACAGTGCCTTCCAGCCACAGTGAGTTATATGGACTTAAGGGAGCTTTGGTGGGGGAAGAAAGTGGGACTTTTTCATTAAAACAAGCCTCTGCTGTACAGTGAGGGCAGGCCTGACTGTGTCTCTACACGTGGTGTCATCTGGCTGGCCCCTGGATGGTCGGGATACATGGTTCAGCTGCCCAAGGCAACGCAGACGTGGTGATTTAAAAAGAAATAACTGTTAGGACACCAGGAAACACCCAATTAATTCTTCTTCAATTTGGTTAGAGAGAGAAAAAAAAATGCTTTTCTGAGTTTATGCAAAAGTGATCATGTTTTATTCATTTGGTATAAGTCACTCTAATGGCATGCAGGGTAGATGACGTCAGCTTTTCCATCTCTGCTGAATCAAATTGTACTGAGCCCTTATGCTCTGTTAGGGGCTGGGGAAACCTAGTGGAAAAGGACATGGTCCCTATTGCAGTGTATTAGGAGAGAAGGAGTGAGCTCAGTGAAGTCTGATCCATGCAGGTGTGCAGGTGTAGAGGAAGCGCTATAGGGCCACAGGAGTTGGGGCTGTGATAGAGAAGGTTGGAGGGTGCAGGCAAGGGGTTCCCAGAGGTGCTGATGTCTGGGCTGTGGTGAAATTCACCGTGTGACACTGTCCATGAGGAAGGCCTCAGATGGAGGAGGGCACTACAGGTATAGCGGGGGCATGGCACAGTGGTTGTCCTGGATGTGCAGGAGTGGGGTGGTCATCCACAAATTAGTGTATGCTAACCTAGATGTTGCCCCTTTGTGGTGCAAGCATAGCTGGGTCTTGTTCTTCAACGTGGCTATGTTGTCTTGTCCAAGTCACTTAACTTTGCTCTTTGTAGGTTGATTATCCCAGCCGTACCTAGAGTGGTCTGTGTAGGATCTAAGGGAAGAAATTTGAAAGTCATGGACTTTTTGTTAAATTTTAGAGGTTGGGGTCTTGCTACGTTGCCCAGTCTGGACTCAAACTCTGGAGCTCAGGCAGCCTTCTGCCTCCTGACTAGTGGGGTCTGCGTGCTCGCGCCATTGCACCCGGATGAAAGTCATGGACTTTACATGGCTGTGGCTGGGAGGGAGCTAAGAGTTTTTGCTCCATTCTGTCTCCTTGGAAATGCTGTTCCCAAAAGATGTTACGACCACCCACATGCCTGTTGCCTGTCTTTCCCCCTGTTGCTTTTTTTCTGAACTCCTCTTTTCTGGCTTTTATATACTAGGTTTACATATTCAAATCAAGAAACTGGTTTTTTTGGGAAACGTGCGTAAATACTTACAAGACAATAGGCAATTTTGAGTCAATATACCTCTTATCAAAGTAGTGCAGTACACAGATACTTTTATTGGAGTAGATTGCAGAGAAAACATAGGCAGTTGGCAAATAATCCTGAGATTGAATATGCTCTCCTGAGCATGCAGCAGTGACTCCTATATGCAGTAGAGCTTCATGTGTAGCCTTTGAAGCAAGGACATATGAGAAAGTGGCTGTCAGGGCACCATGGCTCATGCCTGTAATCTCAGCGCTTTGGGAGACTGAGATGGGAGCATTACTTAAGGCCAGAAGTTCAAGCCAGCCTGGGCAACATAGTGAGATCCCATCTCAATAAAAAATTAAGAAATTAGCTGAATGGTTATGCCTGTATTCCTAGCTACTTGGGAGGCTGAGGTGAGAGGAACCCTTGAGCCCAGGAGTTTAAGGCTGCTGTGAGCTGTGAGCATTCCACCATGGGTGACAGAACAAGACCCTATCTCTTAAAAGAAAGAAAATTACTATTAATAACTGCATTGGTAGGATTAAATATAATGTGATTTGAAATATCTAAAACTGTGTTACACATATACTTAGATTATCTAGAAAACTTCACTCTTTAGTTTGGTAAGGATCAGCATGAATACATTTCATTCCATCTATAGGCCCATCCATCCACGTAATCTTGGCCAGCATTCTCAGACTATATCTCTTGGAAGGTGACATAATACCTGCAGACCTGCGGACACTGGTCTTCCTCAGGACACAGCTTGGTAATCACTATGAGAGACAGCATCAATGCTAACTCGGAATTCAGGGCCCCTTTTTTGGTCAGGTTGCCCATCTTGTTTTGTGCTAGTGGAAATACCTCATCTTAGGATGGGCACGGTGTCTCATGCCTATAATCCCAGCACTTTAGGAGGTCAAAGCAGGTAGATCCAGAGGTCAGGAGTTCAAGACCAGCCTGGCCAACATGGTGAAACCCCATCTCTACTAAAAACACAAAAAAATTAGCTGGGCATGGTGGCAGGCACCTGTAACCCCAGCTACTCCGGAGGTTGAGGCAGAGGATTGCTGGAACCCTAGAGGCAGAGGTTGCAATAAGCCGAGATCATGCCACTGCACTCCAGCCTGGGCTAAAAAGCAAAACTCCATCTCAAAAAAAAAAAAAAAAATACATCTTTATTTTTTGTTTTTATTTTTAAAATTTGAAGAAAGTTTTTATAGGTCAAAGGGATAGAAGAGTAGGTAGTGTTACGGAGCAGGATGTAATTGAGTATGTTCAGAGGAGAAGAGGGCACTTTGCCCATGATCATTGCCAGATGTCTAGAGGTGCAAGAGGAGATGGTGCCCCATTTTTTATGGCCACATTTCAGTGGCTTTCATGACAGAGATGATCTGTTTTCTGCCTTGGTCGCAGCCTGGTTGAAGTAAGAGGAGGCAAGGTCAGTGTAGGGGTTACTGAGACGGAGAAAACATGTGGTATGTGATTTGAGACAAATGTTTTCTTAGCTGCTCACGTATCTTTCCATGGTTCTTCCCGAAACTCCATCACAAAAAATTAAATTATTTAAGAAGGGCTTCTAATGATCACTGCCGACCAGGGCATGATGAGACACCTGGATAAACTGGTGGTAGGATACCGATTTGCCCAATCTTTGGTGTAATTTGGCGATCCGTATGACAGCCCTTTCAGAAGTATATACCTCTTCTTGCCCAGCGGTTTCATCTCTGTCACTAAGGATGCAGTGGGGCAAGTACACAGCAGGCACAGGCATGGCTCCCTCCTGCAGGTCCCTCACCATAGAGATGACTGGTAATAGCCTAATTCCCAAAAACAAAAAGAGGAGGAAGCCACGTGACTTTTATGGCCTACTCTCTAAAATCACACCTCATTGATTCACCTTCTTTATTCATTAGGGGCGAGTAATTAAGTCCAGCCCACACTAGGAGGGAAGGGAATGAAGCTTCACCTTTGAAGGGAGGAGTAAGAGAGAATTTGTGGGCATAGTTTAAAACAGCCACAAATACATGAAATTATGTTTAGTCTGAGCATGTTAGTGTGATTCAGATCTACCTGCTGGAAGCTGTCTGTCTTCTTGGTGGGTAAGAGAGCAGCCGCAAAGGATGGGGCATTTGACTTTGACACTAAGAGGTACTTGTATAACACTTACGGAGCAGAAAGCCTCTCAAAGAGGACAGGGTCATTGGAGTCTGGAAGCTTGGTCCTACCACACATTGCTCGAGGACTTGGAGTAAGTCAGATGGCCCCTGGGCTTTCCTATCTGGTTATGCTGAGGATCTAATAAACCAGTGCAATTGGAAGCACTATATAAAACTGCAGAGCAATTCATGAAGCTGGCTGTTACTATCATTACCACTACTGCTACTGCTGGAACAGAGTACCAGTGTGGGAGATGGGGAGGGGTGGGACACAGAAATAGACCAGGGAGTAGAGAAAGGGATTTGAATACTATTGTAACCAGATCAAGGTTTCCTAGGGTGGCTCTGAGGCGGGAGTGGAGGCAGCCTGCTTTGGCTGAACTCACATGAGGCCATGCCATGACGATCACAGGGACTTGTGTGAAGGACTCCTCTCTTGGGTCTACCAGAGCTCTAAGGCCTGGTCCATGAAAAAGGCGTCAGTCAGGGTGGAATGTCCCAAAAAGAAAGCAGCCCTGAATCTTCTCAGCTAGACCATATACCCAACTCATTGTTTCAGGACTCACGTATTCCTTCCCAGCTTTGCGCCAAGCCCTGTGCTAGGGGCTGGGGAGACAGTCCAATAGGCCACAGAGCCTTCTCTTCAGCATCCGAGTCCCGCAGGGCAGGCAGACTGCAGCCGTTTTGAGGGAAAGGAGACAGAGCTTTGACTGGTGGCTTTATTCCCTAAGCCTGGATTGGAGCTTTAGGAAATAGTCGTCTCAGATGGCCTTATTCTCTCAGAGGTCAAATAGCTCTGAAAACTTTGTCTTTGGAAACTAAACTTTTCCCTCCTAATGATATTTATAGGCTTCTAGAGTGTTAGGCAAAGATAAAGCCAGGCCATTGCATTTAGATAATTATAATTGCCACTCCTCCTTCCTTCCAAGTCTTTTTTAAAACTCTTTTTTTGAGATAGAGTCTCACTCTGTTGCCCAGGCAGGGGTGGAGTGGCACAATCATGGCTCCCTGCAGCCTCAATCTCCCCAGGCTCAGGTGATCCTCCCACCTCAGCCTCCCAAGTGGCTGGGACCACAAGTGAGCCCCACCACATCTGGCTAATTTTTGTAATTTTTTTTTTAGAGCCAGGGCTTCGCCATGTTGCCTAGGCTGGTCTCAAACCCTTGGGCTCATGCAATCCTCCCACCTCAGCCTCCCAAAGTGCTGACATTACAGGTTTGAGCTACCATGCCCAGCCCCTTCCAAGTTTTAATGGCCAACACTATAGTTTCTGAAGGCCCCATGCTCTCTCAGAAGTGGCGGGGCCTGTGGCTAGTGCTGTGCACAGCATTCCTGCCTGAAGTTCCATTTGCTGTTGATCAGGGCAGTGTGTAGAAAAGGCGGGCGCCACATGGGGAGAAAGCTGTGTGGCAATTGGGTATCTTTTCATTTGGTTATATTTCAAGCGTGAAGGGGCTCCAAGTATCCAGAAATAAATCTTTCTTCTACTAGCCCAGGCTTCTACTAGCCCAGGCTCAACTATGAAAGGTAAGTTACTTTGACTTAGCTGTCTGTGACCTCTAGCCATATATCACACAGTAAACCAAGTCACACAGTAAATCTGTTGTACGTTACTAGATCTGCTAATGTACAACAGATTCAAGTGGGAACTGTTGCTTAGGATAAAACGCAGTTGGCGAAAACCCAGAAAATAACAAGCATTGATGAGGGTGTGGGGAAATGGAAACTCTTGTTTGTTGTTGGTGCACATGTGAAATGGTGCAGCCCCTGTGGAGAATGGCCTGGCATTTCCTCAGAAAATTGAATTACCATATGATCCAGCAATTCCACTGCTGGGTGTACATCTCAAAGAACTGGAAGCAGGAACTGGGTCCGATGGATACTTACACACCAATGTTTATAACAGCATTATTCGTAATAGCCAAGAGGTGGAAAGAACCTGAATGTCCATCAATAGATGAACGGATAAACAAAACGTGGTATATGCATGCAATCAAATATTATTCACCCCCAAAAGGAGGGGAACTCTGATACATACCACAGCATGGACAAACGTCGAAGACATTATGCTAAGTAAAACAAGCCAGTCACAAAAGGACAAATATTCTATGATTCCATTTACAGGAGGTCCTAGAATAGGCAAGTTAGTGGAGGTAGAAGGTAGAATGGTGGTACCAGGGGCCAGAGGGAGGGCAGAATAGAGTTAGTGTTCAATGGTATAGATTTTCAGTTTGGGAAGATGAAAAGGTTCTGGAGATGGATAGTGGTGATGGTTTCACAACAATGTGAAGGCACTTAATGCTAATGAATTATATACTTAAAAATTACCATTGTAGTTATTTTTGTGTAATTTACCACCATAAAACAAAAGCTTTTTTTTTTTTTTTTTTTTTTTTTCCTGAGACAGAGTCTAGCTCAGTCACCAGGCTAGAGTGCAGTGGCATGATCTCAGTTCACTGCAACCTCTGCCTCCTGGGTTCAAGCGATTCTCCTGCCTCAGCCTCTTGAGT